>NC_091822.1:131876123-131956123 GCF_038994185.2 Dermacentor albipictus
ATTGTACTTTCTATTACATTTCTTCCGGAGCTTTTTTTTTACTCCTTCGTCAATCTATTGTGTATTCTTGTTTTTTTTTTATGTACCTTTCCCCTCCTGTCTGGGCCTTCTAAGGCCTGCAGTATTCCTAAATAAATAAGTAAATAAATAAATAAATAAATAAATAAATAAATAAATAAATAAATAAATAAATAAAATTAGGCTTATTGTGATATGCCAAGTGCGCAAGCATGGTGCGTCGTGGGGCCAGAGTGAAGAAGAGGGCAATGACGATTTGGATTGCATAAATTATCTTAAAGGTCCTCCAGGACGCGCGTCAGTGCGCATCGGGCGTCTCCCACGCAGGGACCGACAGGGAGTCCTGCTGTAATATGGCGCGAGCGCACAAGCGTCGCAACAGAAAAGAAAACAAAAAACACGCACCAATCGGCAATGTACAACGAGGTAACAACGAATAAGAAAACGAGAGAGAGAGAGATGGAGAGAGAGAGAGAGTAGCGAAAGCGCGAGAACTAATCGCGGAATTTCAAATAAGAATTTTTTTGAAGTACCTCCTGCCGCCCGATTCTTGACCATCCTTCAGTGGGGTCGAGCCATAGAAGTGGTCTACCACCACCACCACCACCACGAGGGAAGGGGAGAGAGAAAAACGTAAACGTGAAAGTAAATCAGGGTTAAGTATAAAGTTTATGATAATTAGGAAATAGATTCACCTGGCAGATATAGAAATAAAATATTAGTAATCATATATAAACAGCAAATTTTTGTGTGTGGTATTAGAATAGTTTCGAACACACAATCAGCGATTTAATGAGCTATTCAATTATTCATTTCGAGAATTAACATAGGAACCTTCTTGTGTCGCAGAGATAGTCACGAATGGCCACGGAGTTGTTCTTGTGGCTAAAGCCCAATGAAGAAGCCCTGAACGAGAGGATATTTTGAGTAATTAAAAGAATACCCAATTTTCGCAATGAAATTTTGAATTTATTCCTTTGAATTCTAAATCGACCACATGCTGGTAGAAAGTGGTCACTGTTTTCGGGTTCCTGGCAGGTGGGACACAGAGGGAACGGTGCCAGACCGGACCTGCATACGTAAATATATAATGGTGGGATGGGGCACCGTAACCTTGTTATGGAGATTTCCAATTTACGTGTGGGACGCCATTTACTGTCCCGTAAAAAGAAGTGGTTAAATTTCGACGTTTTGATTTTCAGTTTTGTAGAACCTAGGCAAAAAAAGTAAATTTTCTAAACCTAACCGCAGTGACACAAGCCGAAGTAGGCATAACAAAAATAAATGGTCCATCAAGCGATATCCGCGAAAGTATGTCTGCCATTTCATTTAAGAATATACCACGATGGCCAGGAAACCATACCAAACCAGGCTAAAGTTTGCAGTGGCAATGATTTAAATGTATTGACTACAGTAGTGTCTGAAGATGAAGGGTGTGATTTACATGCTTATAGTGAAGCAGTCGTTGTAATCACCGTTTTCGGATCGCGATCTACGAGAAACAGGGTTACTTTGTCTAGAGTTTCTTTCTTTCTTTCACTGAGATAGCTGCTGAGAATACTTGGGTGAATTTTATTGCGATAGCAATCATATGGACATGCCAGACGAAATTTCATCGTCTTCGTCGCCGTGATGTTCTCTATAAAGTCCAGGTACAATAAGAATAAGCAGCCCGTGCACCCTATGCTGTGGTGCGAAAGAAAGCGTGCGAGGGTATCAAAGAACATCTTGAAGGGGCAGCGCAAAAAGACGATGACAGAAGGCAGGAACACACAGGACAGCGCTGAACTCACAACTAACTTTATTCGAAGGCATACATACACTTATGTACACAACCCATAGCCACGTGCTCTCCCGTCTATATATATATATATATATATATATATATATATATATATATATATACTGGCACCATGAATAAAGGAATTCTGAGGTTTTTGTGTGCAAAAACCATGATTTGACTATGAGGTACGCCGCGTAGTGGGGGACACCGGAGTAATGTTTACCAGCAGGTAAACCTTATTGCCCCCAGTGTGCTCCCAATGCACGGGACACGGGCTTTTTGCGTTTCGCTCCCATCGAAATACGGCCGTCGCGGCCAGGATTGATCCCGCGACCTCGTGCTTAGCAGCGCAACACCATACTGCTAAGCTACCGCGACGGGTACCAAGAACGAAAATGTTTCGTGTGCAGAATAGTGGGCCCATGTAAAAAATAAAAAAGCAACTGTGGACTAAACTGGTTCACTCTGAAACCAGGGTTCATCTGTTGTAACCCCACGACCGGAGTGGCCCCATAATGGGCCATTCCTTGTACTCGTCCGATGCGAAGTATTCTTTGAGCTTGGATAGCTGCTCAAATCTTTCGAGGTACTCGACAATCTCCGGGTATTGCTGCACGGCGTCCGGTTTGAACACTCGGTGCCAGTCGAGCCCCTCGTACAGCAGGAAGTCCACGTAGGTGAGCCTATCTCCGAGCACCCACTTCAGTCCGGCTAGGTGCTTGGCCCAAGGCTCGAGCATGTCCTTGACGTTCTCGGCGTATGACTTGAGCCCTTCTCTGTACCGAGGCATTGGAACTGCCTCGTAGGCGAGGATGAGGCACAGGTCCTGAGCTTGCTGCTCGAGAACGTCGAGTTCCGTGGCTTCGAGGCTGTTCCTGCATATTTGATGGAGGAAACAATGCAAATGATGCCAGGTTAGGCCACCCACTATCAAACCGTCAATACATCTGCCAGAGGGGCATATTTAGTGTCACAGTGCACGGCTGCCAGCCGCTCGGTCTCAATGCCTTTCAGAGGCTATCAGAGGACGATGATTAGAGCGAAAGTTGCTGCAGAGGGAAATTAAAGTGAGCCGTTTCGGCTGAAGTCATTACACTCCGTCAAGGTCCCTCGAAGGGTGTATAGCCTCGACAACATTAATTGTATGAGTGAGCGAAAACAGAAAAAAACTAAAAGAAAACGGAAGGTTAATGTTTTCTCAAGCTTTATTCCAGCTACGTTCAGCTCCAGAAACAAAAAAGAACAGTTTTGTGCTTTCGATGGTTACTTCATTTGTTTGGATGAATCTGGAAGTGGTGGCAACTTTTTCATCGTCGTCTTTTCTACAAGCACTCAATTGTTGAACGATCAAAGGGTGATAACATCAGGTGGTATGGAAACATTTTGTAAATAAAGCACTTTTCGCCAAGGTGCTTAAGCAGTCAATATAGAAAAAGAAAACAGGAACAAAGCGGCACTTTCTGCATTTTCTACGATTCTAGACGTGCGCCAACCAATAAAGTCTATCCAACAACACACACACAAAAGAAAACAAGCTAGCTTAGTGAAACAGAGAAAGAGAGAAACAGTATTACTTTCCTTAAGAGAAGATCGTGATGGCACTTAGGGCAGATCGCGGTGTTGAGGCGTTACTCCATGTCCTAAGTAAATTTTCAACACAGAAAGAGCGATCATGAAGGTGACTCGCTGCTGACATGAAAGCATGCCTATATGCTGTTAAAAGTTAAAACAGATTAGGAAAACGTGTTCCGAGTTCTCCCGTGAATTATCGCATGCGTGAAAAGGCGTACACTACTAACTCGATACAAAAGGTACTTGTTTACTCCACTTCTGACATGAGACGATGGATCAACGAGTCTATGTAACGGTTATCACAAACATGTATCTTTTGATAGAAGGGGCATTCATTTGAATATTTTGGGTTACAGGCTTGCACGGTTGTTCAATTTTAATTTTAGCATCAGTCCTCATTAATTAGGTTACTGCGGCAGCAGAAGAACTACGCACATCACGTTGTAATTACGTCGGCAGTTTATTGGCTTCAGTGTTTCCTGCGATAGCAACACGCTTAATGTCGTTTAATATTTGTTTAATGTCAGGCGATACAGCTATAACAGTTTTCTGTGAAATCTGATAAATCGTATTTGCCGTTACAATCACGCGGGCGAAAGCACTACTAGGGTTATGGCTAGGATTCTGTGTATGTTTCGTGTCCGTCAACAAATCTGCATGGACAAAAACTCGGCTCCAGAATTTGATGCAACATCGCTTCATTCTATGCAAAAGCTTATAGGTCGCATCCCTTGGATGTAATATTTACAGCAGATTAGTTATCAATCGGTACCACTTTCAAGACCAATAGACTTTCAGGTAGAGGATTTTTTTTCCCGTGCTTAAGAGAGCATCGTTTTACGCGATGGACAAATTTCTCGTTGGGTAGGCAAAGAAATGCCTACGCATTTAATAACAGAGGTGATACGAGAATGTGTATGCTTACCTATAATCACGATGGCCACCGATCAGGACAATAAATGTGTTCGTACCTTTGTTCAAAATTCTGTGTCACCTCTGTGACGTGTGCTAAACAGCTTCGCTGGTCGTCTACCTTCACAGGGTGGAATGGCTGATGAGTTATCCACTTTCATTTTCATTTATTTACTGTTTCTTTACTTCAATTGAGAACTGCACCTAGTTTCACCTATGCTGTCCTTGGTGTCATAGTTTGTCTGGTTGTTACGATTTGACTAATAATAATCGTGGCAGAGATGACATTGTAGCAAAAAGGGTGCAAGAAGAATTCTTCTCCAGTCCGAAAATGTCGCCATGTTGTACCTTACAATCAGCGGCCGGCGCTTTCGGCTTTTTCGCCCTCATAGCACTATAGAGAAAAGAGATTGCCCAGTTGACGAGGTGGTATTGTGTAGCCGTGTTTCTGTGGACGCCATTTATGATGTGTTTAGAATTATAAAAGAAACTACATTAAATGAGCATTTGGAAATATTGATCATCATTCCAATTGTTATTTGCAGCACCCTATTGCTACTACAGTCAATTCCGAATGTCACTTTGTTTTGTGGTGTAGCATCGAGCCGTCAAAATGACACTCACTGAAGTGCTCTCGCTGAACACGACAATGCCAATACTCTTGGCCAATACTCGTGGCCAAGATTCTTGCCACGATAATCTCCATGTTAACCTAAAGAACCATAATACAGCTGTTCAAGCGGGGAACCGAACCCACGACCTCGTGCTCACGCGGCACAGACGCCACAACCAGGTGTATCACCGAGGCGTTTGGTGACGACGTTGGACAACGAGCCGCTCTGCTCACCTGGCGTTCAGGTCGTACTTTCGTCCGAGATGCCGCAGAATGGCCACACTCTGCGTGATCTTCACGTCGTCGTCGATGTAGTACGGCAAGTTGGGAAACTTGAGTCCCAGCGCGAACTTGTCCTTGAGCCATTCACCGCGGCCGCACTCCGGAGGCGACCCGTGCTGGTAGCGCTTGTCCTCGAACTTGACTCCCTCGTGGACGAGAAGGTTGCGGATGGCTTGGGCAAAGCCTCGCACGTCCCAGTAGGCGAGCACGGGGACCATGCTGTTCACCTGTGCCCGGAATTCAACGACATTTCCTTAATTGCGATAACGTTCATACGGACTCCCCCAGGCACACTTCCATCGTCGCCGCAGTGATGTCCCGAATAAGTTCGAATTGCGAGGAGAACGAGTGACCCGCGTACTATTGAATTAGTTATTAATGCGAAATCATTATATATGTACCATGAGACACAAAAGCCGGCGCTGTCCGCAACGAGGGGTAACAAAAATAATCAACATTATAGAAGTCATCACTGTTTTCTGTCATTGTCTTCTTCGTCTGCTGTAGCAATGCAGGATTAAAGTTAGAACAAATTAGAGTAAGGCCAACTAAGGTGTAGTAAAGCGAATTAAGGTGAAGTGAACCAATATGAATTAAAGTGTATTAAGGTGGATTAAGGCCGGTACAAATTATATCAAGGTGGATTAAGGTAGATTAAGGTAGGAACAAATTAGATCAAAGGGGATTAAGGTGGACTAAGGTTCATTAAGGGAATTTAATCTTTGAAGTGGCTTTTCCAGCGCAATAAACAACACGGACGACAGAGAAGCACACACGGACAGCGCTGTGCTTCTCTAACAGCTGTGCACACTAACAGCCCGCCTAGAGCCTTACTTGTTCACAATATTATTGTTATTGCACGAAGCAGTTATCATTTAGCTTTGGTTTCGCTTCCCAAGAGGCGCACTTGTCATGACGTCACGACGTGGGAAGGCAGTGACGCGTGAACAGAAGGTTGGGATGTATTGCACGCTTACTGCGGCTTTGTAGGCCGTAGCTCTATGGGGCAGCGCGACCACCAGCAGGATAGCACTCGGCTGAGAGAGCCGAAGTGAGTGGCAGGCGGTTTCACAATGGCAGTTCGCTGCGTTATCGCCGCTTGTGGAGTTCAGTGGGCACATGCACAGGCGCAACCAATCCTTGTGACGCGCGAATTCCCCCACAAATTATTAAGCGCCAAGTCTGCGCCATAGCTCTACTCAGTATACAGGTTGTTGTGCGCAACTGTAATGAAAACACCCGTCGCCATATACGTTAGTGGCAGTGCAGCCACGTAATAATAATTTAAAGAAAACGCACGCAAGAAAGAAGCTGTGTAATAGCGCTGTGCATTCACAGCACGGCTAAGCTAGTGCTGCACGCTGCCTCATGGACATAAGTTATAATCCCAGTGGTTTCATCATCAGCAGCAGCAGCATGTTTTTCTGTTCACTTGAGGGCGATGGCCTCTCCCAGGGACCACCAACGACACCGTCTTGCGCAAGCTTATTTCTAGTTACGCCAGAAAATCTCGTAACTTCATCGCACCACCTGAGGCTCTGTCGTCATCGGTGGCCTGGAGTAAAGGTAGAACATCGGGTGTCTTTGCCTACTCGTTGAGCTGCCTTAAAGCTTTGTTTTCCTTCACTCTATACCGAGGGTGATACTGACGTTGTGTAGATTACCTGACAACTTGACGATCATGGTCGTCGTAGGCGCAACGGAAAGCGAGGGTGAGTGTCGACAGTATAAAACCAGTAAAACCGTTCTTCTGCTCTACGAAGCTTCAGTCTGTCACTGGAGTAGATGCTACTCCTCTGCAGAGGGCCTGTAAAGTGAGTCTGTTGAAGGGGTTGTAAAGTGAGTCGGTTGAATATATACATGTCTACGAGAACACATGGGGTCCGCGCGAAAAGACGGGGCAAGATTGCACAATACGAACGCAATGTTGTCTGCTTTCGTCTAACACAAAACGCAGCATGCGATAATATTGTCGACACTTGTCTTTTGTGTCACGGTCCTCAAGTATTATAGTTACTTCTCTGGGTTATGCCTCGATATAACGGAATTCAGTGTACGGCAGCCCGAATGCCACATTGCCAGCTCAGACGCCGACAAGTGACCCTGCGGTAAAGCCACAACGTCCCGTCGTTGTTATTCAACGAAATTATTAGAACGATGCGAGTCTCGTGTTGGAAAAGCGAACAGAAGTAATCACGTTAAAACACGTCGGCGGCAGCCTCTTTTCTTGCACCGTGACAGTAGCAATGCATGGCCGCGCGTCGCGACAGCGACTCACTTTAGTGTAGTAGGGTGTTTGCTTGGGCTAGTTGGTAATTCATGATAGAAAATGACGTACAGCGCGAAGGGCAAGGACTGCGAGAGACGACATAAACTGCTCTGCACATACATACACATACACGACGACATTAATGCCTGCTAATAAATAATACAGTGTATGTCGTCTCTCGCACTCCTTGTCCTTCGCGCTGTACGTCATTTTCGTTCTACCGGTACCGATACAACGTTCCGCTAATTTGCTTTAGCGGAGTTTACCACGTGTGTCTTGTTGGGAGCAACTGACTACGGTATATAGAGCTGTGACGCTACGCAAAAATACTTTAATATCATATGTTAACGCGTAATATTTGATGTACACGCTAAAGTTTTAGCCTATGTCTATAGTGTTCTACAGTGGCCATTACCGTCTCGGCCGTCTGCCAGTTCTTTTTTGCCTGCTAATAAACCTCTACCACGCCAAGGAAGAGTGGGACTCGCTTCTGCGTAGCCCCGCTCTAGACAAGAAAATCCTGGCTGTCCGGCATTCCCGCGACCGGGCCAGTGGGCTAGACCTGCCGGTCCCGACGTGGGTCTAACCGGGTGCGCGAGTTCGCGTCCTCGCCGGACCTGCAATCGAGTTTCTTCCCTCACTCCCTCCCTCACTCACTCTACTACGTGTGCAGCTGCGGGTGCAGCTTGGCACACGCAGAGCTGACACGAATCTGGGAAGGAAGCGGCGCATATATATATATATATATATATATATATATATATATATATATATATTTGTTACAATTGCTCTACATTTCACTATCTTATTCTCAGTGGAATATTCCTGCTCAGCCGTCGCTATTGCTTATTTGCTACTTCAAGCCAGCCATCAGAGGACCTGTATACAAAGCCTCAGGCGTGCCTGTTGCCTTAGTATTCTCCAGTTCCCTTACTGGTGCAGCCTTCCTACGCCTGCAGTAGCTTTTACAGCGCACAGTTATGTATGAAAAATTCAGAATACGACTAAAAAGTCGTCGCTATTCTAGTATATTCGACGCGGTGATCCGTTATTCAATATTGTCAAATATTTGTGTCGACTGGAACATAACTCATACCAGCAATTATTGGATCTTTGAGTGACAGAGACTGATGCAGATGAGTACTCTCCAGAATGATTCTACTGCAGGTGAGCCAAAGTTGTTTCGCAGAGGCACCGGCTCCAGAGCAAACGCACGGGGAAAATGCATTCTGATTAATAATTTCCAATCTTTTAATAAGAATGCTTTCTCTCTAGGCAGCTATATAGGAAACATTTATCTCAAATTAGAAAAACATAATTAGGTATTTGACTTGTCTCATCATAATTTCATCTCTAAAGCAAAGCGCGGTGCTGGATTGTCACACTTATCTCTTTTAACGAACAGAATATTTGGTATACGTATCTGATGTCGCGGTATATATATATATATATATATATATATATATATATATATATATATGTATGTATGTATCACAGTACTACGTACGAGAGCATGTTGCAGTAAGACAAAGAATTTCATGAGGGACACAAACACAGAAAGACACGACTTTTTCAACGGCCTTGTTAATACCAGATAGTAGAGCTAAATTTATGAACTAGAAAGTATTCCCGTACTTCTCGGTCATGATGTGATTCCACATCTGATTTGAATATTGAAGCACACGATTTTTCCGCAGATTAAGACAGACAAAAGGAAGAAACATAGCCGACGGCACGCGCAGCATTAAATGCTTATGCGTACGTCTATGTTCTTCCTTTTGTGGGCGTCATGATTTTAGGCAAAAGTGTGTCCTTTAGCATACACCAACTATGTTAATATACAGTTCTGCTGATTGTAATATCGTTGCTTTTATATCGTCTAAACATATCCGTCTGCCGGGTCATTCATTTGACGACATAAATGTATCGTACTTAGTCTGACAAATTCTTGCTATGCATTTGCCATCTCGCTAACGTTACTTCACTTGCAGGCGTCGCGCAATGTGTGGCAAGTGCAGTGGTTTGCCGAGTGTCTTGTAACTGCTTTTTTCGTGCGTGTACTCAGTGCTCCTGCATCGCGCTTAGATCTTCATATTTCACTCTATCATTACCGTCTCTAGCATTTGCACCCTCTTGTATCCTTGATACTGCCCACAGGTGGATTCCCATAAAAGCGGCTGCGCGCTTGTATCTAGGTTTACTCTAACGAAGGCCATGCCACGGCCGAGGCGTCAGCGACTAAACATACATTTTTCGTGTGTGTGCTTCTTGTTCTTCAACAACACGCACACACTCATATATATACTTTAACACTTATAATGCTAACACATTAATACTATTGCGGATAGCTTTGACATACCGTTAAACTTCCCTACCGTCTTCAGTCTCGATCATATCTGCCAGCTTAGCGCTTGCTACTATGGCTAAGCGTCGCCGGTCATGTTGTACCACTCAGCGAGTTAAAAGCTGGCAGTTGGCACAGTTGGTCATAACAAAATCGGCACGTTGAATTAATTGTAGCATGTTAACCTATAGACTTACGTTGGCAAGTGATGACGCATAATCCACTGGTGATCGTCAAGTCGCTGTTCCGCACGTTTATGCGCATGCCGAGAACGCCGCTTATATGTGCTGCGCAGCGCTTTACAGACAACCTTTCTGAATTCACGAATGGCGCCAAGCAGATAGCACTCCACGAAAACAGTTAGGCAACCATGCCAAACAACGGCGCGTGCTATCTGCACGAAGAAAGGCGGACAGCGACGGCAGTCTCCTTTTATCGTCGTATCCTTGAACGAAAGTCCTTGCCCGACAGTACTCGCCTGTCCTCGCCTGTCAAGGATGGCGTGAGAGACAAATCCTCCTCTCCGCTAGCATTATCATGGCCATCAAACATTCCCCGCTGATCCTCACTCTTAAGCCTCCCCAGTCTAACAGCTTGAATACTTCTAAGCATGCAGTGAATGGCATTGGAGAGTTTCTGTTTCCTTGTTTGACCTCTTTCTCGATAAGTAATTTTCTTCTTTTTCTTGTACAGAAGCAAGGTAGGCGCGGACTCCTTGTACATACTTCCCAAGATATTCATGTACACCTCCTTTACACCTTGTTTATGCAGTGCCTCTGTGAATGCTGGTATCTCTACTGAATCAAAGGCCTTTTCATAATCTATGAAAACCCAACAAGGCTTATTCTTGGGCTACTTGGTGCGGTTTACTCATAATGGCAAATCCTTTAGCGCAATTAAAAAAGGGAGACAGACAAGAAAGACAAAAAAGCGCTGTCCTGTGTCTATGTCACGTCCCTGTTTTGTTTGAACTGCGGCTAAAGGCTTTGCCATTATGACTATGAAAGCCACATACAGAGAGGTTGATTGTACTCCGCAGATTTTTCAATTACCTAATTGATGACATGGATGTGAATCATTGTACAATATTCCTTCCTAAATCCAGCCTGTTTTCTTGATTAGTTGAAGTCAAGTGCGGCTCTGATTCAACAGAAAATTATTCTGGTGAATATATCATACAATATTGGTAACATATAATGAAATCACGAGGCATTATTACATGAACAGAAGGGAATTCCCAGTGCCACACGCTAAGCTCAATAGAGCTCAAGCGGTGACTCTGAGATTGTTGCAAACAAGAACTTATCCAAGTCCAAACTTTATTAACAAGATATATCCTGAAAGAGAGATACCAATCAATTGCGAGAAGTGTAATGGCATCATTACTCTGGATCACATGCTTTGGCAGTGGCCTGTGACTTTCACAGACTGTGACAAGGAAAGAGACTGGTGGCAGCGAGTCCTACACAGTGGAGGTCTTTTCGATCAAGTACAGGCCGTCCAGAAGGCCCATGATACGGCGGTAAGGTTAAACCTTACTGTCCCGACGTGGGAGCCGCCTGCGTCAACCTGAGGGTTGATCTTCAGGACATTAAATAAAGTTCATCATACCATACCATACCATACCATACTGAAAGCAAGCTTACGGGCCAATAATTCTTCAATTCTTTAACGTCTCCCTTCTTGTGGATTAGTACAATGCTGGCATTCTTCCAGCTCTCTGGTACACTTGAGGTCGTGAGGCATTGGGTATAAAGGACCGCAATCTTTTCAAGCATATCTTCTCCATCTTTTATAGAATCGACTTTTATTCCATCTTCTACTGCCACTTTTTCACGGAGCCTGTCTTGCAAAGCTTTTCTCCCCTCAACGCTAGTTACACATGGAGCTTCTCAATCCGCTTCGTCACTTCTTCAATCAAGGTTGCGTGGCTGCTCTGGGTACTATAAGGTTAGTATAGAAGTCCTCTGCTGCCTTGACTATGTCATCGAAATTCCCATAAACTTAGCCTGATTATCTTTCACTGCACACATCTTTCTTTTTCCAATGCCAAGATTTCGTTTCACTGATTTCATACAGCGTCGATTTTTTTACTGCTTCCTCATTCTTTCTGGCGTTATAATTTAGAACATCAGCTTCCTTCTTGTTTATCAGCTTCGACAGTTCAGAGTATTCTATCTGATTTCTTGAGTTAGACACTTTCATGCCTGGTCGTTTTTTTATTAAGCCCTTTGTTACTTGGGAGAGCTTGCGTACTCGTTGCCTTGACGCTTTATCTCCTTCTTCAGTTGCTGGTTCTGAAATCAGATTAGTTACGGTTTCATTCATTAGTCATCTAATTAGTCAGTGGGCATGGAAGCATGTACGGAATGAAGGGCTTACGCAACTTGCCGCTCTTGTAGTTTTTTGGCTTCCTGTCCTTTGGCTGGAGCATCGGTGTGCCGGTGGCTCTTGTGGAATTCTGCGACAACCCGCCGGCTTCCGCCTTTGACAGATATTTCGCCAAACAAATCCCGACTACACAAGTGCCTTGCCCGAGTGCTTAGGCTTTACCTTTCGGCCTAACTTCTGGCTTGCATCACCAGTACGCATACACTTCGCTGCATTCCAGACTGGAACATCAGTGCGCAGTCACCCCCGGGCATGAACTGCATGAACTGCTCTGTTTTTTGAGGATGGTAGGTATGAACCGGTGCGTTTTATGGAGGACAAACGGACACACTGGTGCGGCCCTGGTGCACTCCAGTGAGAATTATCGGGGATGGTAATAGTCAATCAAGCGTCCCGAAAAGCGACGTCTTCCGAAGTGATCACTCTAGAATATGACTTCTTCGTTTTGAAGTGGTGCCAAACTGCCTTCATTTACGCAGAATATACTGGAACGATTTATTTTGGAAGCAGAGAGCTACAACAGCCTACGCGTGTCACATGGAAGTCTTCTTGAAGCCCCACGTCCTTCGGAAGCCAAGGATTGGCCATTTCTTGTAGCGATCCGAAGTGAAGTAGTCCTCGATATTGGGCAGCTGCTCGAACCTCTTCAGATACTCAAGGATGTTCATGTACCCTTTCATAGCGCATGGTTTGAACTGTCGGTGCCAGTCGAGCCCTTCGTAGAGCAGGAAGTCCACGTACGTCAACCTGTCCCCCATCGTCCACTTCCTGGAGGCTAGGAAGTCGTCCCAGGGTTTCAGAACCTCGCCCAGCATCTTGGAGTAGGAGTAGAGACCGTACTCGTCCTCCGGTTTCGGGGTGGCCGCATTGATCAACTTGAGGCACAGGTCCCGCGCCTGCTGCTCGATCACGTCCAGTTCTGCGTTCTCCAGCTCATTCCTGGTTGGTTGTAAGAAAGAGACAAATATCGATGACACTGTGACTACGGCTTTCCAATAAGGACGCTCATTCTAAAGTTGTGGGCTTAGACACACGACAGAATTGTCGGGAAAAGCGTCACACCGCTTCCGAGGCTTGTCTGGTGCCGTATACAGAAGCAGTGAGCGCAGTTACAAAATAACTATGCATGCAGGCGGATATGCGTGAACCTACCTGAAATCCACACGCAAAGGGTATTTGTGACACTGTTCACAAAGACCAGTTCACATGCTGGAGCGTTTTTTCGGGCTGATGGTGTTGGTGTCCAAACAGGCGGGCTTATCCTGGTAAGCAGCGTCTCTTTCTCCTCGCGACATTTGTAGCTTATGGAAGCTAATAAAATAGTTCAGATGGAGATCGTACACTATCTCGGCCTTCCATTGGCTCTGGCCTTTGCCCTTGTCCGCTCATGGAAAGAAAGGAGTTCAATCAGAATAGAAGCATATCTTATAAATCTATAGCTCAGAATGTTTACACTTTCTCTTCGTTTATCTGGAAAGACAGCATTTACGTCATTAGACGAAGTCCGTGTTATGTTTTAGCTCTAGAAATTAGAGCCTCTTGGCCTTGCGCAAGCAAATGACCCCAATATAACTTTTTCATGGGCACGTGTACCCCTTGGCTTCGTCAAGAGTGAACAAGCAGACGCTGCAACAAGAACGCCTTGAAGGAACGATACCTCTATTAAAGTTCTTATCCCGTTTTCTTGACAACACGAAAATCCTCTTTATTTGCATGATACGAAACTTTACGTGGACCCAGCTGTGCTGATGCCACAGGAATAGAAATAAAATTACGTATGGCTCAAAACTAAAATGCAAGCAAACATATATGTGACACTCGATTCACCTTGGTGAATCGAGTCGGGGGCCGCAGCGACATTGGTCCGAATCGTGAACGCTGCCTGTATAGGGTGGCTGAAATGTTTGCCACATGATTTTCGCCCCTCCTCCGTTTTTGCCAAGGTGGCAGAAGGTGCAGCTGTATTAGTCCGGCTGAACACGCCATGAGCCGACATCTACGAGAAGGTTTTGTTTTGAGTCCTTCGCCTGACGCGAACTGTAGAACCATTATTATAATGGTAGCGCTAGCCTTTGTACGAGACACTCGACAGGACACGCGTCTTTCAGGGCATCGCAAAGCGGGTGGGGGCATCTACGCGTAAATTTCCTTCTCTTTATCATCCGATTACTTTATCATCCGATTCACTTCGCGGCCCTCCTCATCAAGTGCAGAGCAGCAGGTTAGAGTAAACTGGCTCTTAGCTCTCTGCATTTCCGCAAATAAATCACCTGTCCCCGTTTTAACGAAATGAACCTTGTCAGAGTGAGACGTGGGTGCATTGAAGACACCTGCACTTCGTCGGCGCAGACCTCCCACCCCACACGTACGCAAGTCACGTGTGCACACCTCTGCGCATCCGGTACCTCCAGACCACTGACGGTATGTGCGTGATGCAGTGTTCTTGACAGGGAAGCACTGAGCGCAGGGGGTTAATGAAGGGAAACGGAAGCAATACATGACGCATATGATCATTGTTCGAGGACAATGCGCGGCCCAAAGGGCGTAAATATTGCTATAGCAACCAATTTATCTTTAGCTAGGCGTGGTATCGACATCGTATCTGTGTTTCAGTCCTTATAAGCTATATAACCATACATAAATAATACACACGAACCGTTTTCGCCTATTCCTCCATTGCGCATCAACAGAGCTGTTTATTTCGCTTGTGTGTGAACACGCGTGCGCGCACACGCATACACTGAATCAGACTGCTGCTCTGTTATGCACACTGAAAAAAAAAAATAGGTGAACACAGTGCGAGTTTAACTTGCATACCATGAAACCCCGACAAGTGCGACGATCTCTACACAGCTCGCTGCCCTCTGGCTTTGAGATACATAGTGTGGTGTCCTTTTTGGCTCTTTTTCATCACGCATTAGAAGCACCATAAGAATAGCTTGTGAGTCGATTATCCTTATTTTTTTTTTCTGCTGTTATCTCTATGTGTATGTATGATACGCTGTTATTCTTGATGTTACTAAGCGATGAGGCCGAAGTTAATCTTAACTTACGGAAAATTAAGAGCTGTTGCGATCCTTGGCAAATGCGGCTTAACCAAACTAAATCGGCTTTAATGTGCATCTCTAGAAAACAGAATATTCTAAATTTCTACCCGCCGCGGTTGCTCAGTGGCTATGGTGTTAGGCTGCTGAGCACGAGGTCGTGGGATCGAATCCCGGCTACGGCGGCCGCATTTCGATGGGGGCGAAATGCGAAAACACCCGTGTACTTAGATTTAGGTGCACGTTAAAGAACCCCAGGTGGTCGAAATTTCCGGAGTCCTCCACTACGGCGTGCCTCATAATCAGAAAGTGGTTTTGGCACGTAAAACCCCATAATTTTTTTTTATTCTAAATTTCTCATCCTGTATCAACGGTCATGAACTTTCTCGAGTTAAACAATGTAAATATGCAGGTCTCATATTTACAACCGACTTGCATTCGAATCTTCAGCTAAATGACCTTTCGTTGGCCGCAAACCGCCAGCATAACATGTGTTTCTTCCGCGGCAGGGTGGGACGAATCGTCGATACATCCGATGCCGATCTGGCTCGATCGCCGAAAATGCACCGTTCGACAACCATATAAGATTCATGTATAAGATAGCATTCTCACATGGAGGAAAGGGGTCACTCCAACCCGTTTCGCCTTTATGACCTCATCTTTTCCTCTCCCGCTAGGTAATGTGGCCCCTCTTTAGCGGAGTCCGACAACGAAGGCACAGGGTCCACGTAAACAGCTTTGCTGTAAAAATAAAGTTTTTTACCCTGTCTGCATCATTCTCGCTCTTTTGCTGTGGCGGCCTATGGTGGAACACACACTGAGCGACCTCCCTGTTGGCATAGTAGGTAGCCTAGTGCAACTGCTATGCGTGTCGTCGGTGACAGGCGAAGGAACTCGCATGACGCCGCTGTATAATGGAGTTATTTCGCTTAATAGCTCATGGAATCTATAAAGAGATAGGGCTAGACGTGAGATGTGACCTGCAAGAAAGCTGCTCCATGAGCAGCTTTTTGTCTGGGGTCCATTTTTCCTTTCCTTGAGGAAAATAAAAACTGATTCTGATTCTGATTCTGAAATCGGCATCGGCTGAATCACGATCAAGCCTACATTAAACCTGGGAATCAAAAATTAGTTCTATATTAAAGCAAAGCTTTCTTTGCTGCTTCCTCTCACTTTTCGGCTACTGGCTGTTATCATGCACGTTTCACCGGTACCGGACATAGTGCGAGCAAGCGCCGGATATAGCGAAAAACGAGTCGGCCCCCTAGGCGGCGGTAGGTGACGCACGGTAACGTACGGACGTGAGCTCTAACACAAATTACGCCGACGTCGTCATTCTGTAATCGTCATTTTTTCGCCTTCATTCAGTTATGAGCCCTCCTTCGGGGTCACACAGCCGTCATTGTTACGCCGTATTCACTCTGCCGTAGTCATCACGCCGCTGTCATCATTCCGTCGTCGTCATCATTGTTTCGTTATCATTCGGTCTTGGTCGTCTCCGTCGTCATGGAGTCATCGTCACCCGGTCGTAATCGTGCAGTCCTCGTCATAGCGTCGTCATCATGCCCTCGTAATCATGTTGTCGTGGTCATTCCGCCGTAGTCGTCATGCATTCGTAGTCATACTGTCGCCTTCATGTCATCGTGGTCGTCATCGTTGTCATTCTGTCGTCTTAATTCCAGCTTCATCATCCCGTTGCCATTTTGTCGTCACCGTCACGCCTTCGTTGTCATTCCACTGTCCTAATTTTATTATGATGTCGTCGTCATGATGTGGTCATTGTTTCAAATTTGTCATCCAATTGTCGCTATAGCATAGTCGTACTTTGTCAGACCATCGTCGTCATCGATCACATTGTTGTCATGCCGTTGACGTCACGTCGTCTTTATTCTGTCGTCACCATTGCTTCTTCGTCATGTCACCGTTGTAACACAATCGTCGTCATGTCGTCGTGATTATGCCATCGTCGTCATTTTGTCGTAGTGATCCCAGTGTCGTCATCGCCATGCCATCATTGTCACTGAGTCGTTGTCATCTAGTTTTCGTTATACCGTCGTTGTTGTTCCATCGTTCGTTTCGTCTTCGTCATTGACATGTTGTCATCCCATTTTGGTCATGCCATTGTCCTCGTATATCCCATGCCTATGTATTACCGTTTCACACCTCTGCCCCATATATGCTGGAGCGAAGGACGTTAGACAGTTTCCTAGCCAGCGTTGGCAGACAACTACTGTCGGAGGAAGCTATCCTCAGCCCATGGCCTGACACTGCAATTTCAATGCGTGCAATAAAAGTATTGTTTAAGTTCCTGCAGGACACCAAGCTCGACGAGCGGCTCTAGCGAGGCAACTGTCTCATGTACATAAGCACTCACCACTTCTCTTATCATCATCATCCATCCCGATACTTTCACTCCCCTTCCATCTCCCCCAGTACAGAGCAGCAGACTAGAGCGCACTAGCTCAGGTCGACCTCCCTGTCTTTCCTATCAATAAATTCTATTCATTCATTGTTTGTTCACCGCAGTGCATTTTGCCCGCAGAGCTGAAGTTTTAGAGACTATAGGGCTTTGCGTACGAAAACAATGGTTTGAATATGAGGCATGCCGTAGTGGAGGACTCCGGAATAAACTGTACCACCAGCGATTCTTTAACGTGGACTTTGTGGGGATGCATGACTCTCACGCCTCCCCTGAGATCTAGTTTTCCCGCATAGCTTGTCTCCTGCAGGGCGGCTTCGCCCGCCGCGTGGCCTGGCGCCCTCGGCGGTCGGAGTGGTTGAAGCGCAGTGCGAGAGATGGCGCGAGTGTCGCGCCGCTGCGGGGTTACTTGGGTGCGGGGAAGACAAGGCGCTCTCTCTTGGGTTCGAGGCAGCAAGCAGCACGGACGTGCCGTGCCACGCGTGCAGCGACCCATGCGTCTGCGAGACCGTCTCGCGTGGCCGCCTTGGAATGCGCCTCCGTTCGCGTGACAGTACGCGCGAACGACCAGGCGTTGGATTCCAGCATGGGGCGAACATATTCGCTCGCTATGCGGTCGCGGTGAGTCGGACTTCTAGATTTGTCGCGCGCCCATCGGCATGTTTTGTGGATAGCAACTCGGGTAGCAGGCATTGATCTATTAGAGGTGCAATAAATGCCCTTATGACTGTTTGCACTACTGTGTTGTCGTTCCTTTGTCCCAAGAGTACCGGAGGGGAACCCCACAACTTAAATCTAAGTACACGGGTGTTTTTGCACTGCGCCTCCATCAAAATACGGCCGCCGTGGCCGGGATTCGATATATCCCGCGAACTCGTTCTCAGTAGCTCAGCACCATAGCCACTAAGAAACCACGGTGGGACAGCTGATTTTTTTTTACATTTATATACTTGTGAATTGCTTGTCATACTTTGCTTTGTATTGAATGGATTACTTGACCGCTTTTGTTATTTGTTATTGTTTTTATTCTAGCTGTGCCGTTTTTCACTCCTGTTTTCCCATGCCTATGTATGGCCGCTCCACACTTCTGTCTCTCCGATAAAGGCTGGGCCATCGGCCATAACGTTAATAAAATAATAGCATTTTTGTTGTTTTTAAACGTGTAAATATTTAGTTCATAATTATTTCACCTGGTTTAGAATACACTTCTAATCTACTATATATTATATATAGCGTTTTGCATAGAACAACTCATTGTGCAGAGTCACTCTTAAAGAAGCTCACCAAAACCACTGATCTAACTGTACTTCGAACTCGGGTTAATTGCTTAGATGTTTTTTTTTTTCCAGAAAGCTGAATGCGAAAGAGAAGTAGCGCTTCGTAAGTGAAGTCCTGTTATTTTCTTTTGATGTATAACAAATGAAAAAAAAAATAAGATATTTGGTGCTATATTAGGCCCCCCCCCCAAAAAAAAAGAAATACACTTTTCTATTTAAGAGCGATATTGTAGCAATCCACGCAGAGTTTATATTGTTATCCAGTTCTATTTTCAACACGATCGCATATACCGTTCACGTACCTGGCGGCCAGGCCATGCTTTCTTCCCAGGTAGCGGAGGATGGCCAAGCTCTGGGTCAGCCTGACGTCGTCGTCGATGTAGTACGGAAGGTTGGGGAACGTGAGGCTCAGCGTGTACTTTTCCTTCAGCCAGGCGGCCTGGCTGTAGTCGGGCGGGGGCCCGAATTCGTACTGTTTGTCCTGGAACTCGACTCCCCTGTAGATGAGCAGGTTGCGGATAGGTTGTCCCAGGGACCTGACGTTCCAGTAGCCGAGTACGGGAACCATCGCCTGGCGCAGGAAAACAGCAGTGCCACGCATCGCGACACAAATGAACAGATAGATAAAAGAATGCGTAGGGAAGTCAAGACATGTGTCAGTAACAAAAGGCAGACAACCGGTTCATTGGTACACAAATAAATCGGAAGAAACGAGCGGTGAACACCATACCCAACGAATAAAATCACCGCCCCTTTCAGTCCGTGAAGATGGTCGAACAGCGATGCTGTGCTAGTTACACCGAGTGTTACACCATGCAAATCAAACTTCGCACGCAGTCTATGCTGGAAATCTTTCGTTTCACCATTTTTTCACCTCATTTTCGCTTTTGCATGCTTCGCGTGGATAGCATGCTTTAGGAGCATTGCCGTTTAAACTCGGCATCTCTGGCTCGCAGCTCGGGGTAGTCCCTATATCGAGGAGCCCGTTCACGAGCCAACTCTCGCTGACTCTCGCGGTAGGCAGCTTCTTCAGGAGGAACTCGTGGCCTTCCCTTAGTTGTAGCTCGAACGGAATGTGTGGAACCACTAGTCCTAAGCTCTGTACATTGGGCACAAGGCCCACCACTGGAGATACGGGCGCTGCAGTCGCTTTGACGATTGGTTGGATTGGTTTAACGATTGACGTGGCTGCCACGCGCTGGTATCGCGTGTCAATCGCTGGGCACTGTTCGTTGGCCGCAAACCGCCAGCATAACATTTGATTCTTTCACGACAAGGTGGAATCAATCGTCGATAAATCCGATGTCCATCTGGCTCGATCACCGAAAACGCACCTTTCGACAACCGTATAAGGTTCGCGTCTAAGATAACATTCTCACAGGGGGAAAGGGTCACTCCAACCCCATTCCCCCTGTTGAGCTCTTCTTTTCCTCTCCCGCTAGGTCACCTGGTGCCTTTATAGCGGAGTCTAACAACGACAGCACAGGGTCCGCATAAACGGCTTCACGGAAAAAGCATGCCATATTCCTACTTCTTTGTGTCCTAGTGCATCGCTTGTTTTGTCCGCTTTGTTATAACACTTCATATGGCAAGGAAGATGAGAAAACATGAAGACCCAACGCATTGTCGGAATTTAAATACCTCGAAGCTTGCTTGAGTTAGCGAAGTATCAACTATAATAGATGACACGCGCACGGTCTCGTCGGCTGTAGAGCTGTTAGCCATCCGTGTCACAAAACGAATGCGCTGTATGTTGCCTGTCGAGGGCAGAATGTTGAGAGGTGTATGTACAAAAAAAAGTACGGCACACATCTAATTTATTTTAAGGCGTGTCTTTACTACGTAAGCATTCCGGGCGTTTGGCCAAGAATAGGTGCATACTTAGCGGCACACACGCAGTGACTCAAGTTATTGTCTCCTCGTCAATACAACAGCAGCCGTCACTCGGAAAAGTGGGCGGAAGAGGCAAAAGAAAGCTTCGCTTTAAGTTTGGGACGAGAGGGAAAAAGATAACTAGGTAGTGCGTAGAAAAGACACGCATAGCGATCCTACGAATCCCGTCCGACTTCGCAAGACCCCAGAAAAAAAAAAAAGCGCATGGACGCGCACTGCTGGAAACAATCGTGTCGCGTGCCGCGTTGTAACTTTACCGTGCCGGAAATGTGCGTAGCGTGCGACTGCAACTCCATGATACTAGCCGCGTTTCACTGATGGATAGCGAATTTTTCGAAAAGTCCTGTAGGTTACGCTGGGGCGACAATTCAAAAACATCACGTTGCTGACGAAGACTTCTTGCAGTGTCGACCCTCTCTTTCTGCTGGTGGCAACGCGTGTCTGACTTCACGTGATCGTTAACATTGGGTCGCTAGAGACCGACAAGACCCCGACGCCAAGGATTGGCCGACTATTCGGCAAATTGTGTCACTGAGGCCATATGTCATATCAAGCCGACAACGACGCAACCGACGAGAGCGCGTTGTAGTGCGGCGAACTTTCGTGTCGACGGCACCGACAAAATCAGCGTGCCGACCATCGTTCGCCCGATCCCCTCGCTTTTGGCCGCCAAACCGATGACGCAATAACCGCAGCGTCTTCGTTTATACATGTAATCGCTCTCAAAATGAAATGTGCTTTCAAAGCTGAAATGCACAAACTTCAGCTCCCTCAAGCCGTGCACATGAAGTTTGAGCCGATGTTGATCCTGTTCAGCGAATGTTAGGGGAACGTCGAGTTCGTGCACCTGCCAGCAACAGACCTGGACTTAAAGGTAGGCTGTTAAGATGAAGGAAACTGCTTGTTTAGTTCCGTTCTGGCTTTTGAGGTTTGAAATCAACTACTCTTCGCATGGCGCGCACACAAAAAGCGCGAAGCGCCGACACAACACTGTGCCAACATCTGTATACATGCATCACCGTTCCGCAAGGCTGCAGCAATCGCATTCGCTACGTAACTCGGTGGGTCTGTACCTCTTGTTATACTAGTACATTTCTTAATTCCAGAGATACACTGTTTACCACTTTGTCAGACAGGAAACAAGAGACAGGGCCTTCGGTACAGCCGCGAGAACAACCGCCTCGCTCAGTTGTTACTGTTACTTCTGATATTACTGTTACTTCATTTGCAGGCATCGCGAAATGTGTGGCCAATGCAGTTGTTAGCCTCAAGACTTGTAACTGCTTTTTCATGCGTGTACTCAATGCTCCGGCATCATGCTTAGATTTACATCTTTCACTCTATCGTTATGTTCTCTAGCATATTTGCACCCTCTTGTCTGCTTGATATTATCCTCATGTCGATGCCCATAAAAGCGCGGCTTCGCGCTTGTATCTAGGTTTACTCTGACGAAGACCGTGCCACGGCCTGAACGTTAGCAACCGAACATATATATACATCTTTCATATGTGGGCCCCCCTTCTCTCTAAACTATATATACTTTGACACTCCTAATTCTGACACATTAAGACTGTCACAGATAGCTTTGTCATATCTTTATACTTCCATGCCGTGTTCAGACTCCACCATCTGCCAGCTTAGCGCGTGCTACTATAGTTATAAGCCTCCCCAGACGCATGGTTCCACTCAGCATGATAAAAGCGGGCAGTTGCCCCAGTGGGCTGAAGTAAAATCAGCACGTCTAACTAACTTTAAAATGTTAACTTACTTACTTTGGTAGGTGATAACGCAGAATCCCGTGACGATCGTGAGATCACTGTACCCCACGTTCACGCATATGCCAAGAACGCCGTTTATATGCGCTGCGCTGCCCTTTCCAGACAGCCTTTCCGAATTCACGAATGACTCCAAGCAGATAACACTTTCGGAAAGTGTTTAGCTCAGTAATTTCATGCCAGGCAATGTTGCGTGCTATCTACACGAACTATGGCGGACAACTACGGCAGCATCTTTTTATCGCCGTCTCCTCCAACTAGTCTTTGCCTGATAGTACTCGTCTTTCGTTGCATGTCGAGAATCCTCGCCTGCCAGCCTCACCTGGCAAGGACGGCGTAGAAGACAAATCCTCCTCGGCGTAGGAGACAAATACTCCTCTTCCCCAGTCACCACCACCACCACCACCACCATCATCATCATCATCATCATCATCCATTCCCCGCTGATCCTCACTCTTAAAGGGACACTAAAGGGAAACAATAAATCAGTTTAGACTAATAAAGCATTGTTTGAGAAACCTGCAGGCAGTCATTTCAAGAAAATAGTTTGAATATTAGATGAGAAAATGAAGGTCCAAGTATCAGTATTTGAATTTCGCGCCTAAACGCCAGCGCTGGTACGTCAGCGTTACGTCAGGGATTCCAAAGTTTGTTTTCGCATTTGGGCCGCGTTGGCTGAATAAAGGTTCCCGAAACTTGGCATGTTTAATATTCGGTTCCTTTAGAACACAATGTAGTCAATCTGTACCGCTATATATAATTAGTAGGCCCTAGAAGATGCCATCAAAATCCAAGACGTCACAGCCCCCAGGTGCGGGAACTCAAGTAGGCGTCGCCACCCGCATTTCGTTCTTGCGCTTTTTCTGGCTTACCAAACATCTTATCGTTGTAAGAGTGGTGTTTTTGGTGTTGTAGAACGGTGATTTACTGATGCAGAAGAAATCACTTTTCACTTTAGTGTCCCTTTAAGCCTTCCGAGTCTGATATCTTGAATATTATACTTCTAAGCATGCATTGAATAGCCTTGGAGAGATTGTGTTTGCTTGCCTGCCCCTTTCTTGACAGGTAATTTTCTACTTTTCATGTGGAGAAGCAAGGTAGCTTTGGAATCTTTGTATTTATTTCCCAAGATATTCACGTATGCCTCCCCTGCTCTTTAATTACGCAATGCCTTCGTGACTGCTGGTATCTCTACGGAATCATGTCTTCATAATCTATGGAAACCATATATATATATATATATATATATATATATATATATATATATATATATATATATATATATATATATATATATATATGTTGATTGTACACCACAGATTTCTCAATTACCTTATCGATGACATCGATGTGATCCATTGCAGAATGTCTCTTTCTGAAACTAGCCTGTTCTCTCAGTTGACTGAAATCAAGTGTTGCCCTGATTCTACAGAGGATTACCTTGGTGAGCATTTTATACAATACTGAAAGCAAGCTACAGGGCATATAATTCTTCACCTTCTCCCTTTTATGAGGTAGTATAATGTTGACATCCTTCCAAAATCTCTGCGGCACATGAAGTCGTGAGGCATTGAGCGCAAAAGGTCGCAAGTTTTCAAGTATAATATTCTCTCCGTGTATTTTTAAATCGACTGTTGCTTCATCTTCCATTGCCGCTTTTCCCGGGAGCTTGTCTTGTAAAGCATTTCTAAACTTATCGCTAGTTACACACTGAGCTTCTGTACTTCTCCGTCACTTCTTCAGTCAAGGTTGCGTGGCTGCTCTGGGTACTATACATGTCGGTATTACTGCTGACTTTACTATGTGATCGAAATTTCTGATGACATTAGCCTTATTATATTTCACCGCATACTTTTTCTCTTTCCGATGCCAAGTGTTCTTCTCAATGATTTCATGCTGCCCCCATTTTCCACTGTTTCTTCAATCTTTCTGAAATCAGTATAGTTATGGTTTCATTAACTAACTCTATGTTACCTTCGTCTTCCTATTCTAAAGCGGAATATTTGTCTCCGAGCACCCGTCCAAATCCCTCTTCTTCTATATCCTGGCTTCGTCTAGGTTGGCCTGTTTCCTTTTTACCAGCTTTACTTTTTCTCTCTTCAAATGGAGAACAATCACAGACCTAATCAATATATTGTCACTGCACTTTACCTTACTACATGCTTCGCTATGCTAGGGACGGCACAGGGTATGAAATCCACATCATTTTTTTTTTGTATCCCCACCAGGGCTTTTCCAGGTCAACTTTCTGTTATTGTACTTCCGGATGAAGGAATTCATTATTCTGAGTTAATTCCTTTTCGCGAACTCCGCCAGCATTATTACTATACCTAGAGTCGATGCCGTAATTGCACCCGCCGTGGTTGCTCAGTGGCTATGGTGTTGGGCTGCTGAGCACGAAGTCGCGGGATCGAATCCCGGCCACGGTGGCCGCATTTCGATGGGGGCGAAATGCGAAAACACCCGTGTACTTAGATTTAGGTGCACGTTAAAGAACCCCAGGTGGTCGAAATTTCCGGAGTCCTCCACTACGGCGTGCCTCGTAATCAGAAAGTGGTTTTGGCACGTAAAACCCCATAATTTTTATGCCGTAATTGCTAATTGCCTCGTCCTTAGTCTGCTTTCTTTCCCCACTTTCACGTTGAAGTCGTCCCTGACTGCAGTATACTGATATTGCATCTTTCTCTTTGCTGATTCGGCGTCCTCATAGAACTGTTATATTTCATCATGATTATGACTGGACGTAGAAGTGCAGGCGTGCACTATTGTTAATCTATATCTCCTATTCAGTTTCTTAACGACTACTACTACCCTATAACCGTACTTTCTTTTATATGAACATCTTCTGTAGCACAGGACGTGGCCATTAGTCAGCACTGTATAAGCCCCACTAGTTCTAGCCTCACTAAGGCCAGTGAAATCCCAGGCAATGACTCATAGTTCCTCAAAGTGTCCTGCGGAGCCATACTCGCGGGCAACTTTTCTTGGCTATGAAGCGATTGCTGCGAAACCAAAGCGCGCCTCTTGCACCGCTGCTTTCAGTAGCCCCGCAGTTTTGTTCGCTTTTTCTCACGTAGAAAAACAGAACAACATTGTTTTGTTTTATTTCGGTAGCAATTATATGGACATTCCAGGCGCATTTCTGCCGACGGCGTCACCGTGAGGTTCAGTATGAGTGAAAGCGTGTGAGGGTGAGTCGGCGAACGTGCTTCAATCTCGCGTGCGCGAGCTAGGAACGTGGCCCAGATGCGTGCCTTCTCCTCTGGCGCGCGAGTCAGAAGGGCCAGGCGAGGCATGACGAGCTTTTTATGCGAAGCATACTAGCCGCACAACCACGCTCTTCCTTGCTGCGCCGCGCGCGGCCGCTTAGCTACCATATGACGTCATAACAGCTGCAAAAGCGGAGGCTCAACTCGTGCGCTCGCTTGCGGCCGCGTAGCTAAATAGCCGGGTCTCAGCTCGTGCGCTTGCCTGCATGAGTTGTTTCTTCGTCTAGCCGAACCAAATATAGCCAAGCAACAGCAGTTCACCAGGCTAAACAGTGGTTCAACAACTAAAATAAAGGCTAGTATGCTTCGCATCCTGGACTTAACCTTAGCTAAGCCACAGCCATTTTTTTTTCTTTGGTGGCTGCTATGGTGTCTCGATGTCCTCCTCGCCCGCCGCTCCGTACAGAATGGAGGCAACCGCGGCTTCCACTGCGGCGTTTTCCGCTACAATCGCGGACGCCGTTGTAGGCGCCTTTGGCGGACGCCGTAGGGACGCGTTGCCGGCGCTCGTGTGTTGAAAGCGATATGCGACGTGGCCAAAAGGCGCGCCCGCGCGGACTACATTTTCAAAGCGATCTGCGATGTTTGCAGAGTGCGCGTAGAGCCGGTAGCTCCGTATGCGCTGTGCTTTCGACGTTTCGTTCGCGTTGAAGCGAGAGATGCACGAAGATCAATTCGCTTGCTGCTGCCGCGATTCTCACTCCAGAATTTTGACGGCGAGTTTCCGCGCTCGTCGAGCGAGATGTGTTCATGTTTACCTGTGCTCGCGTGACACTGTGCTGGTTAATTTAGGTAAAACACATTGGCGGTCTAGTTGATTTGAGTCTATGATAGAATATATAAGCGTGACTGAACACGGACATAGAAAAAAGCAGACACACAAAGACAGCGCTATCTCTATATGTCTGTTTATTTCTATACGTCCTTATTCAGTCACGCTTACATATTCTATCATATTGAATTTAGTTAGTAAGCGAATGTTTAAAATTTTATTCGGCCGATAAAACTACTATCCTTACTTCGTACAGCTATCTATTAATTTGCTATCGCAATCGGTGCTTCGTTTTTCAGGCGGAACAGCGAATTTTTTTTACAACACATAATTTGACACAATACGTAACATTAACCTGTCATCTACTGATATCTTATTCTATTTATTATTATGCCCCATTGAGTTAGCGCACACGGAAGACCATGGCACATTTCACGTGATCCTCAAAGGAAAAAGGGTGCGCCCCTTGCAAAAACAAGTTTTGATTGTCTCTAGAAAGTCTATAGACCTTTTATAGACAATTGCCTTTCTATAGGTTTAGTCTTTTATTGATACAAAGTCTACAGACTGCCTATGGACGAAAGTCAATAAGGTTTCTATTTCTTTTTGTCTACTCGGCTACCTTGCTTCGGCAAGGTAACCGAGCACGCGGTCCTAAACAGGCTCTCGAAACATCTCGAAGAAAAAGATATCTACCTTGCAACTATGAACGGCTTTAGACCCGGGCTATCCACTCAAGACGCCATAAAGCTCCTAAAACATGATATCATTTACGCAGACACGAGCGACGTACGCGAGAGTAATCCTAGGGCTAGACCTCGAAAAGGCCTTCGATAATTTATCACATGACTACATACTCGACACGATCTCCAACCTCGACCTCGGCAGGAGACTCTACGCTTATACAAAATCGTTCCTGAGCGACAGAACGGCCACCCTCTGTCTAGGGGAAATCAAATCTCAGAAATACAAACTCGGCGGCAAGGGCACTACGCAAGGTTCTGTCATCTCTCCGACGCTTTTTAACCTTGCGCTAGCCGGCCTAGGCAAGAAACTGGATCAAATCGAGAACGACAAATACATGATATACGCAGATGACGTAACTCTCTGGGTCCCCGGTGGTATCCTGGGATGAATTGAAAGCGCTCTGCAGCAAGCGATCGACGCGATCGAGGAATACCTCGCTCCCACCGGCCTGCGATGTTCGCCTGCGAAGTCGGAGTTCCTCGTCTACAAACCATCGAGAAGCGGTCCCAAGCCAAAGAACGAAATCAGAGACACACACTCCATTACTCTCAGAACAAAAGACGGAGGTACCATCCCACACGTCAGCAAAATCAGAGTCCTTGGGATGCTCATTCAAAGCAACGGGTCTAACGCCGCGACAGTGGAGAAGATCGTGACAAAGTCGAATAATACCTTGAATCTCATACGACGCGAAGCAAACAGACAACACGGCCTTAAAGAAGAAAATCTCCTCAAGCTAACATACGCTTTTGCGCTATGCCACTTCATGTACGAGGCGGCCATGCAGAGATGGAAGGTAGCGGAGAAGGACAAACTCAATGTACAACTGAGGAAGCTAGTCAAACTAGCGCTGGGAATCCTCAAGAACACCGAGACAGAGCTCCTGCTGCAACTTGGGGTATACAATACAATTGAAGAAATCGCCGAAGCTCAAGAACGGGCTCAATGGACAAGACTCTCTGGAACCAAACCGGGTAGAGAAATCCTTGCCAAACTATAGGTCATGACACCACAATAATCATCGAGAATCTATATGAAAGCGTTCCGACGGACACACGAAACTCCTACACGGTTGGCCCACTCCTGCGGAACATGAACCCCGCGCACCATCAACCCAGAAGGCTGGCACGCGGATCGTTCATTCTGGGCGAAATACGTGATAAGAAGGTCCTACCCTGTTTCGTAGACGCGGCACAGTACCCGTCCAGGAAGGCCTTCGTTGCCACCACGGTCAATAAGCAAGGTTAAGTCACAAACGCTCTCACTGTCAAGACCCACAAGTACGAGATAGCAGAACAGATCGCCATCGCACTCGCGCTCAGAGACCCGACCACCACCCACGTCTACAGCGATTCACGCTCGGCCGTCAAAGCCTTTCAGAAAGGAGCCGTTGAAAGCCAAGCAGTACAAATAATCAATAGATCCGCACCGCTGCAGCATCACACCATCTGCCGGCTCCCAGCACACTTCGGAGAGATCGAGGACGCCCCTCGAAATCTCAATGAGATGGCTCACAGGAGCGCGCGAAACCTAACCCTCAGCGAAGCCACCTATTCTGGTTGTGACCATCCCAGCGAGAATCGGGACCCTCCCTCCACATATAACGATATCACATAGCACATTTATCTAGACCGCAGAATATACAGCACACCTCCCAATAAGCTCACCAGGCCTCAAGCCCTCACGTTCAGAATGTTTCAAACAAACACGTACCCCACGCAGAACAGACTACATCACTACATGCCCGACCTATACACAAGATCATATTGCGAAAATTGCCATAGCACACTAGACCTATATCACTTGCTCTGGCCGTGTGGTCAGACCCACGCAAACAAGGATCAAGACTCCGCCAGGCTACAAGAAGCATTACGCAGCACGGACCTGGCGGAGCAGCTCTGGGCCGTCCAGCGAGCCCACGATGCGGCCAGGGAGTTACAACTGCCGGTCCCAACGTGGAAGTAGCCCGCTCTATGGGACCTTGCGCCCCGTAGCTCGCAGGACCTTTCAATAAAGTTATTGAATCCATCCATCCACTCGCATTCTATAGACAGTCTATAGAGAAAAGTCGATATCCCGTTTGTTTCTTTTTGTCTACTTCCCCTCTATAGACTACCTATAGACGAAAGTTTATAAGGTCTCTCTGTATTTTTGTCCATTCTTTGTCTATAGACTATCTATAGACGAGAGTCGATAAGGTTTCTATTTCTTTTTGTCTACTCTTAGTTTATAGATAGTCAATAGAAAAAAAAAGTCGGTATGGTGTTTGTTTCTGTTTGTCCATTCCCAGTCTACAAATTTCTTCACACGCTCGCACATGCAAACATTCACGTGCGCGCACACACACACACACACACACACACACACACACACACATATATATATATATATATATATATATATATATATATATATATATATATATATATATATATATATATATATATATATATATATATATGTATGCACGTTGCGTATATTCCCTGGCTGCTTTCACTCTCAGAAAAAAACCTTCATGGAGCACGTGAAGAGCAAGGGTAAGCTGTATCGGGAGTTTCTCATGTTGCTCCACAATTTTCTCATCGAGACTTTTAATCTAATTATAATAATTGAGAAGTTAATTAATTAATACTAATTGTCTAATAAGGGGGAATTAAAAAATAATCTGAGTATCTCCAGGCGACGCAAACAACATTACCTTGGTTCTCTGCAGCTACGTAGCATTTGCACATTCTAAAGTTCTCAATGAGTTCTCCAGGTACGTAAACGCTTGTTGCAGCGGTCTGCGGCAGGGTTGCCAGGTTTGGTGAATTCTCGCCAAATTGGCTACTTTTAGAGGCTCCTGGCGACCAAAAATCGTGCTTGGCGACTTGGCTATTTTCTGGTTACTTTTGGCAGTGGTAAATGGCATTGTTAGGGCCCGAGTCCCACTCCCATCAACGGCCTCCTCGAAGCAGCAGCTTCATACGCCATATCTTGAAGGCCATGCTTTTGTGTCTTGCAAGCTCCTGAAGGAAATTCGGCAGCTGAAGATATACCTTAGCCGCCATGTGGTCAGTGGGACTGTTCGACTTGTCCTGGGTTGTGCAGGACTGCCCGAGATGCTTGATATGTAACGCTCGCTTGCTGAAATCAACGTTTCGAGTAGTCCGGGGCTGTCATGGACAGATAATTCAACATGGCCAAGCAGCTCTCTCTCTGAGAAACAGGAATTAACCAATCTTGAAGGAGATGATCTTGCGTCCTTCGTAAGACGGAAGCAATAGGTAGTGTCCCAATATCAACCCCCAGCGAGTGTTAATTACCTCTCTAGAGACTCTCGAAGACCATGGTTCTTTGCGCCAGAAACGACTGCAATAACCGAAAACACGTCATGGCAGCCATGACATTACAGGTGTCAATGTCTATGTGACTATGCGACTACTTAACAGGGAAATAAGTGTATGACGTAATACAGTTCGCACGGGAACGTTTGAAGTCATAGTGGTGCAAGGACGGCGTGCAGCGAGTTTTTTTGTATTGAAACTGACGACAGCTCCTCGACTATGAGAAAGCACGAAAGTGGGCAGCGAAAGTTATATAACAACGTCAGTTGGTCATTATGGTAAATTATGACTGAATAATATGTGATAACTTTTGTTTTGCTCTGTTATTTTTGTTTGCCGTCAATGAAGCAGGAAACTACCGGTCTTTCCTGATTTTTTTTCTTCATTATTTTCGCGTCAAAAATCGTCAGTTGTTCGTTTGTCGCACCGTGGCTTCTTTTCTCGCTACCAATTAAAGCTTTTGCCGAAGTTCACAACTTTTTCGGCTACATTACAAAATTTTTCGGTTATTTTTTCTCCCGGAGGCCTGACAACCCTGCTTTGTGATGTCTGCCTGTACCTTGGTACCAGTGTAAACGTGTCTTCTTTGTGGCATCACACGTCAACTGCAAAGAACGGTAAGCTTTAGCGAAGATGTTTTGCGTCAATAGCTCATGATTAGGTAAGCGCATTTCCATGCGCGAACCGGCTGCATGTAGCGCAGGCGACTCGGGCATAGTATCGGTTTCTCATTTCCATGATTTGATACCGCGCTCTTGTTCTCACTTCTACTATACGGAATGTTTTACGGCAAGCGATAGTTCGGGCTTGTCGATTTTAGCGCTATAGTTTAGGTGCGCAAAAAAGGAAGTACGCGATGTTTTAACTTGATACTGAGCTGCCACTAAGCGGATTGTGTGTGTTGGGCAGCTAGTGTCTGTAGATCTCATTTCGTAGCGCTTGATCGAGCCGCCAAGAACGCTGTGCCGCATGTGTAGTAAAATTATCGTGACACGGTTTACATATATATCTCAAAATTGTTTTAGCGTGAGGAATTTTCAAATAGAGACGTATAGTTTGAGTAAATGCTAGAGTACTCGGATGAAAGGCCGTGTTTGCGGGGCATGCATCAGCAGTGCGTGCGCTGCCGTTCTCGTATAGCTTAAAAGTAGCAGTATTTTTAAGGTTCTTGGCCACCAATCCAAATATATGCAACCTCAAAAGCTTTTGGAGCACGAAACTTGCGATAAGCTCAGTAACTCGCAGCTTCGCTACTTACGCGAAAAAATTAGAGCACAACAAATTAGTCGCTCGGGGAAGCACCTTTACACGTTTGAAACAGAAGGCATTCGGTTTGACGATAGTTGGAAGAGTTTTTTTTTCGGGTCTATTTTATGAACATTTTAGCCGCAGGAGTTATTTTCCAGGCTACTTCAAAAGCGTTAAGCGCCTTTCGATGCTTCGGCGTTATGCAGTTTACGTGCTATTATTCACTAGGCAGCTGCTTTATTAAGCTTCGACATTAATGCATAAATACAGAAGAGAAGCAACATGTGAACATGCATAAGATACATTCAAAAAATTTTTTTGCCGCCATATGTAAACAACGATGCGGCGGTTAGGCTCGGCCTACCAGTCCCCACGTGGGAGCGGCGCCTCAGCTCTGCCCTAGGGCAAAGCGTCTCAGGACCTTGCTATTAAAGTTCTTTGTCTGTCTGTCTGTCTGTCTGTCTGTCTATGTAAACAAGAATGTCAACTAACTTGTAGATAGCGGATAGCTAGCAGATTTCGTTCAACCGGATGCGTTGCATGCAACTGTATTATAATATTTCTTAACTGTGCATGTGCACAAATTCTCGTGCAGTCTTACGTAAAGATTCACGGCTGCATGCATTTGAGATCTTTCGATTGCTTCCATCCGCATGCATGATTTTGTATGTGCGGTTCTCTGGGTGTACGTTCCCATATGCATGCTGGATGCAGTAAATTTTTATCAATATTTCCAATACACTGCTTATTAACAACCCTAGTAACAAGTGTTTATATATAATTGAAACATAGTTGGCAAACTGTGGTTCACCCGCCGTGGTTGCTCAGTGGCTATGGTGTTGGGCTGCTGAGCACGAGGTCGCGGGATCGAATCCCGGCCACGGCGGCCGCATTTCGATGGGGGCGAAATGCGAAAACACCCGTGTACTTAGATTTAGGTGCACGTTAAAGAACCCCAGGTGGTCAAAATTTCCGGAGTCCTCCACTACGGCGTGCCTCATAATCAGAAAGTGGTTTTGGCACGTAAAACCCCAAATAAAAAAAAAAAAAAAAAAAAAACTGTGGTTCATGTAGCTAGTATTTAGGGTGTAGATCGACCCCGGCTATTTTAGCCAAGCTAGTCCGCGAAAATAAAAGATAAAAAAACACGGTGCAAGATATACTTCTATAAAAAGACCTACAGGTCAGATCTATGACGGCTGAACACCCTAGGTCTTAAATTCGGACCTTGCCGCACCGTCTTTTTTTACATTATTCTTCTTTGAACAGCTTCACTGAGTTTATGTTAGCTGGGACACCCTGTATCGACAACAGTCGACAAATAGTGTGAGGCTAAAGTCCATGAATTAGCTATAGACTGGTATGCAGGAATTGTCTATAGACAGTCGCTATGGGCTTATGGCCTTACACTTTTTGTAGACTTGTCTATAAAATATCCGAGTCTATAGACACTTTATAGACTGTCTATAGATTAATGAAAATTCACGTTTGTAGAAAAATGTCTGCACAATATCTATCGACAATAGCGTATAGGGTTATACAGATCTACTTACAGTGCATAAATACTCGGGAATAAACCTGCTCTTTGACGTAGTAGTTCTGTGGAAACCCGCAAGGTGAAGAGAAGTAATGAATAAAGGGAAATCAGACATCCACCCGTTCGTAGCAATTGCTACAAAGGAAACCAATACGGGTTCCTCAAAAGGAAAGCCTCATAGTTGAAGAAAAATTCGTCCTGGTCCGGGACTCGAACCCGGGACCACCGCCTTTCCGGGGCAGCCGCTCTACCATCTGAGCTAACCAGGCGGCTAGCAGATGGCAGGGCGAAGTCGAATTTGTCGACAACACAAAGCAAAGGCAAGCGTTTGACGTAATAGTTCTGCGGAAACCTGCAAGGTGGAGAGAAGGAGCAATTGCTACGAACGGGTGGATGTCTGATTTCTCTTTATTCATTACTTCTCTCCACCTTGCGAGTTTCTTGCAAGGTGCACTTGCAAGGTTTCTTCCAACTTGCAAAAAATTGCTGTGGCTTAGGTAAGGTTAAGCCCAGGATGCGAAGCATACTAGCCTTTATTTTAGTTGTTGAACCACTGTTTAGCCTGGTGAACTGCTGTTGCTTGGCTATATTTGGTTCGGCTAGACGAAGAAACAACTCATGCATTACTTCTTCGCCTTCAAGAGTGGAACGCGACAGCGTTCCCGTCGACCCGCCAAGGGGTGTAAGACAATGGGCTACAGGGCAGCGACTACGCGCCCCGCATTGGACGCGGTGAGCGTCGAGCAAAGCAGCGTTCGGCGCGGCAACGAAATGTGCGCCTGAGCAAGAGACGCACGCCTTAGAAACAGCGCGTTTCTAAGGCAACACCGCATTCACTAGAGGCGTTTTTGTACCGCTTTGAAGCGTTGTACTCGTGGCTCAGTGGTAGCGTCTCCGTCCCACACTCCGGAGACCCTGGTTCGATTCCCACCCAGCCCGTCTTGCAAGAGTTGAGCCAAAGCCACTTCTCCTCTGTCGTGACGTCACGGTGTCACGTGATTTCATGGTCACCGCCGCGCCTGAGGAGCTGGGTTGAGCCCTCGTAATATGCTTCGCATAATATTATATAATATTACTCTTGGTCTACTGCAATAGTTGCACTATACCTACGCTTTACCGCAAGGCCTGACATGGAGAGTGCCTGCCAAGGGAACGAAGCGCTGAGATAGATGCCGCCTTCACGGCCGCAGACGAATGCATGGTGACACTTTGTTACTGCGAAATTCGCTTTGCTGTAAAATATTAATTTGCACGTCATACTTCATTATTATGATGTCCTTCTATTCATCTGCCTGTTCATTCGTCCATTCGAGCGTTCGGCACCAAAGATTCTTCGAAAAGCTAAAGTTGTCCAGGCAGCCCCTATTTGATGAGTTCGACGAACAATGAAAATAATAAGCACAGTGTTATTGACAGTTGTGCGCTCCCTGTAGTCGAAAGTTACAAGGTGAACAAATACACATCACAAACGAATCGAATCTTCATTTTCTTCAGCCACATGGGTTGTATCAGCTATCAAATCATGTTTTTTTTTACAGCGAATAGCAGCAGCAACGCTTACTCATGTCCTTCGGATGGCTTCTTAAAGCCCCATTTTCTGAGGTAGTTCAGGATGGGCCACTTCTTGTACCGGCCCGAGGCGAAGTACTCCTTGATGTTTGGCAGTTCTTCGAACCTCTTCAGGTACTCCACAATGTGCGGGTACCGCTGCAAGGTCTCCGCTTTGAACTCTCGGTGCCAGTCGAGCCCTTCGTAGAGCAGGAAGTCCACGTACGTCAGCCTGTCCCCCAGTGTCCACTTCCGGCATGCGAGGAAGTCGTCCCAGGGACCCAGGACCTCGTCCAGCTTCTTGGCGTGCGACTCGAAACCGTGCTCGAGCTTCGCATCTGGTCCAGCCCCGTAGGCCCGAAGGAGACACAGGTCTCGCGCCTGTTGCTCGATGACGTCTAGCTCTGTGGTCTCCTTGTCGTTCCTGGCACACAGAAGACGCGAACGCAAGTACATGAAGTCAGCATGGTACCTTAAGAGGAAGGCATTTGGCAAGTGCCTAATACCCTGATGCGCGATAAGTGCGCAGCGAGAGTGATATGACATATTGCAACTGGAAACAACGCTATAGTTCCACAAGTCTACTGATTTAGTTGCTTTAGTCACTTGCAGCAAACATGGGGAATAAATTGAAAAAGCTAGGTATTATTTGTAAGTGCTGGTTACTATTGAGCCTGAAAAGGAAGGCCTCCCGGCGCCCATTCCTACCTTGTCTGAAGCTATATTTCTCTCATATCTATGAATATAAATTACGCAAAGCTAAAATTTGTTGTGTAATGGGACTTAATTACTTTACTATATAGTTCCGTATAGCCAGTTACTCGTAATGGCACATGTATATGTGTGTGTATAGTACACGAGGTCGTACGTTACTCCGAAATAGGTGGAAAAAAAGGCCAGGTTCATAAAAAAAACGTACGCTGCTGGAAGCACCTTAACACAACCCTTAGATCCTAGATTTTTTTGGCAGCCTTGGCCCTAATTCTATAGAGCCGCTCAACAACTCAAGTCGGATGCCGAAAATGAGGGCTGATGTGCTAAGGCCGCTTCATCCAACATGATAGCGTAGAGGGCGTGCAGTAAATTGTGGACTGAGGGGATGTAAGTGTTGCGTGAATTTCAATTCCGCTATTCATAACCCAAATTTTCAACGTTCCGCATGATTACACTTTTATTAATCATTGGTACAGCATAAACTTGGGTTGCTCGCAGCACTGACACTTACCACTCGCGAAGGCTCAGTTTCTGCATCTAAGACACACACACACACACACACACAAAAACGGTTCAGTTATCGATATGGGGAATAATTGAGTAGCACTCAGCGCAAAATCCGTGTCACTCCTTCGTTTACGTAACACCCGCCTTGACCAGAAAATAGTTCACTACGACCCTGGCACAGTGCAACCGACACGACCGCTAACTTCCCGTACATGTTCAATACCCTGACGTCACCGTCTCTGGGGTATCTACGTACCCAGGGCCGGGGCACAACGAAACAATTCAGTTTTGGTTGATTCTGTTATTATTATTCAGCGCTCGCAATCGTTCGAAACTGATGATTACCTAGACGGAGCGCCGCTCTTGCCACCTACGAAGCATCGCAAAGGAAATTATTGCAACAGAATCATTACATTATCCCCGCTAAGCCTTCTCTCAATAATGCTGACTGTTAGGGATTGGAACGATGAGGACGAAGTAAATTGTTTTCGAATATTGAAACGCTGCTATGAAAGCATCGAAACTTCGCGTTTTCCTCATACTCGTCTAACAGTGCCTATCGAGTTTAGTGAGCAACACTGAACGAACACGGCAAGCCTTAGCCTTAAGCGAACGTTCCGAAAAAGTCACTTTTCTTCATGGGGACAACTACTTCAAATAACTGCAACGACGTCAGAGCACCAAGCAGTTTTTGCCCTGACTACGTATTCTTGTCGTCGCGTTGACGCCAGGTGGAAGCTTCGTTTATTCGGTCACTGTTCATCAGTTCAAGTTCGCATTTTCTTGTGAGCATGTTTTGTTTGAACTTCACACTCAGTATACTACTTCAGACGATACATCATCAATCGAGGGTATGCCATTAACGTACCGGGCCACCAGGTCATGCTTTCTTCCCAGGTAACGGAGTATGGCCAAGCTCTGGGTCAGCCTGACGTCGTCGTCGACGTAGTACGGAAGGTTGGGGAACGTCAGGCCCAGCGTGGACCTCTCCTTGTGCCACTTGTCGTACTCGGCAGGAGGGCCGACCTTGAACTGCTTGTCTTCAAACTGGACTCCTTTGTAGACGAGAAGGTTGCGGATGGGTTGTCCCAGGGATCTCACATCCCAGTAGCAGAGTACGGGAGCCATCACTGCTGGCCAACGACGACAAGGCTAATCGTCTGCGTGGGAGTAAATTTCGTTCTAAATGCGCAAACATCGTAAAATCCTTTCACATTGGGCACGCTGCCGCATGATCCGAAGGCCCTTGGCACTCACGGCTGCAGGAGCGTTGGAAAGGACATGTGCTGTTCTTTTGACATTGACTTACCATGAAGCGTATCTTCGTCTTCCTCAGTCACTCTGCATACAAGAGCGGGGTTCCGCGCAAGAGGTGACACTTTATAGACATACGTGTAACACCACGTGCCTCACTGTAATTTTCTTTGAGAGAGACCACCCAGTTATCGTCTCCCGCGTCATTTACACACTTCTCCCTCTACACTTCCCGTAGACAGAGATGTTATCGCTGCAAGGGTCTTATCCATGGAAAGAGAGACGCGAATAACACTTGATTCTGCCTCGTCTGGACACAAAGGACTCGGGTCATGCACCCTGCACGACATTTATTTTTCGAGTTTTTGTGGCACTGATACGGCGAATATGGCAAATGAGGGAGCAAGCGCTCCAATGTTTTTGTTGTGCTTGACAATCTCCGAGTGCGTTTGCTCGACGTCCAGTCTAAACTCGCGGTGCTGGTCGACTCAGCCGCACAATTGGTCTCCGGCGCCCATTACATATATTCGTATAATTCTTTGAAGGAGATGGTGCGGCATGACATTATACACGTTATAAAAATTGAGGCACGAAGTAATACAGCTCTTATATAAGTTGAACCAACGAGAAAAAAAAAATCTACGGTGAACACGTGCTTCAATGTATGAACAAATGAGTCGTGATCGCGCACAGTTAAAACATCGCTTGAACACCGTACTCCCCTTGAAGATGCATTACCAACAAGCCCACATTGCAACCCTCGTGAACTTCATCGCTTGACAGCTCCTTCCAATGATAAAACGCAAGAAACAGTGGTTAGTTACGAAGCAAGTTAGTGCGCGCAAACATGGGCTGTATTTTACGAGTATATGCGTGACCCAAGTGTGAAAAAAATGAGATGGGCCGACTTCATCTGCGAATGTAAAAATGACGAATCAGTGAAATAAACTAAAACCTTGAAGCGCACAACCAGACAAGGACGGTTAAAGAAGATGGGAGACAAACGAGCGCTGACTTGCAACAATTTATTGAGACGCACGTGCAAAGCGGAATATAAAGGCATGTCGTGGCCCTATATCACGCAAGCTCAGCGAGCAAAGCAATCAGTGATGATGCAAGTGTTGTAATTCCTTTGATGATAAGCAGTCGACGGCTTAGGCGCACAGTTATCCCCTAAACTATCAATAATCTCTGCCTCGATGACTTCACTGCATTCGTGAAATCATCAAAGAAATGCGCCAAAGTTGCGCGATACCATTCCGAAGCGCTGCAGACTCCGTTAAAAGGAATTCGGTGTTGTAAATTTACACTTTCTCTATTTTATAATGAGTAGCCACAGCTATAGAATAAATTAATATTGGTTTAGTGTATTCAGCCAAACATATTGTCTTTTCACAAAGATAACCAAATCCCCGGCTGGAAGAGCATGCACAAGTTTATTCACTGCAGTCGCTACGAGAGAAGAAAAATCGTTCTCTAGGCATTGCTTACGGAACATGCAGGCACATCGAACATCCCATGAAACGTGGTAGTGTGTTCACCAAAGCTTGGGTGCGTAGCAATAGTAAACACATTGAAGTGAAATGAAGCCAAGTACGCCAGGGTTTGATTTATTCGAATCTCAGTGCCCGTGGTTTTTTTGCTTGCCACCGCTGGAGATAACTGGACAAAACAAGTAGCGTACACAAAGGTCAACACCACTACTGCAGGGGATATAATGCTCGTAGCGGAACAGCGAGACTGTTTCACTTGCTGTATCCCCAAGACCTCCGGGGACACGTGATGGGCCACTTTTTGTACTTTCCCGACGCGAAGTGCTCCTTCACGTTGGGCAGCTCTTCGAATCTCCTCAGGTAGTCGACGAGCGGCGGGTATTTGGGCAGTGCTTCGGGCTTGAACTCGCGGTGCCAGTCGAGCCCTTCGTAGAGCACGAAGTCGACGTACATCAGCCTGTCTCCCAGGGCCCATTTGCGGGACGCCAGGTGCCTGGACCACGGCTCGAGCATGTCCTTGACGTTCTCGGCGTACGACTTGAGGCCCTCCCGGTAGCGGGGCTGGGGCACCGCCTCGTAGGCCAATATGAGAACCAGGTCCCTGGCCTGCTGCTCTAGGACGTCAAGTTCGACCAACTCCTTGTCGTTCCTGCGGTCCAGATGACCCAAAGGAGAGAGAAAGAGGGACAAGGTGCCAGTTAGCGACGGCACATGCAGAGATACGAGTTGAAAAGATTTCAGTACCTTTTCAATAAGCGCTGAATATATCGTGGCAAAATTAGTGCACTGCATACGCTACATAATAATGATACTTCTAGGTATTTTCCTGCATGCTAAATCCCAGTGACATATATACCTGATTGTGTGCTAGAAATGATTAGTGCATGGTATCTATCTATCTATCTATCTATCTATCTATCTATCTATCTATCTATCTATCTATCTATCTATCTATCTATCTATCTATCTATCTATCTATCTATCTATCTATCTATCTATCTATCTATCTATCTATCTATCTATCTATCTGTCTGTCTGTCTGTCTGTCTGTCTGTCTGTCTGTCTGTCTGTCTGTCTGTCTGTCTGTCTGTCTGTCTGTCTGTCTGTCTGTCTGTCTGTCTGTCTGTCTGTCTGTCTGTCTGTCTGTCTGTCTGTCTGTCTGTCTGTCTGTCTGTCTGTCTGTCTGTCTGTCTGTCTGTCTGTCTGTCTGTCTGTCTGTCTGTCTGTCTGTCTGTCTGTCTGTCTGTCTGTCTGTCTGTCTGTCTGTCTGTCTGTCTGTCTGTCTGTCTGTCTGTCTGTCTGTCTGTCTGTCTGTCTGTCTGTCTGTCTGTCTGTCTGTCTGTCTGTCTGTCTGTCTGTCTGTCTGTCTGTCTGTCTGTCTGTCTGTCTGTCTGTCTGTCTGTCTGTCTGTCTGTCTGTCTGTCTGTCTGTCTGTCTGTCTGTCTGTCTGTCTGTCTGTCTGTCTGTCTGTCTGTCTGTCTGTCTGTCTGTCTGTCTGTCTGTCTGTCTGTCTGTCTGTCTGTCTGTCTGTCTGTCTGTCTGTCTGTCTGTCTGTCTGTCTGTCTGTCTGTCTGTCTGTCTGTCTGTCTGTCTGTCTGTCTGTCTGTCTGTCTGTCTGTCTGTCTGTCTGTCTGTCTGTCTGTCTGTCTGTCTGTCTGTCTGTCTGTCTGTCTGTCTGTCTGTCTGTCTGTCTGTCTGTCTGTCTGTCTGTCTGTCTGTCTGTCTGTCTGTCTGTCTGTCTGTCTGTCTGTCTGTCTGTCTGTCTGTCTGTCTGTCTGTCTGTCTGTCTGTCTGTCTGTCTGTCTGTCTGTCTGTCTGTCTGTCTGTCTGTCTGTCTGTCTGTCTGTCTGTCTATCTATCTATCTATCTATCTATCTATCTATCTATCTATCTATCTATCTATCTATCTATCTATCTATCTATCTATCTATCTATCTATCTATCTATCTATCTATCTATCTATCTATAACATGGTGAGATACCCTGAGAACGTAAGGCGTAAGCAACGTTTGTTCAAGCATTTCCAAGCTGGCAGTTCCCGTGCGAAGGAACGCGCTTCCATTCCTTACGTGCCCGGGATAAGCGAGACCTCATCACGCGTGCTGCATAAATATGACGATGAGGTGGCTCACGTTCCTGTGCTCAAACCGAGGCATGCATTCGTTAGTGAGAAGGACAAGCTGGCGAAGGAAGCGTTTCCTGGCGTTGTTTACAAGGTCCTCTGTGCGGATTGCGATTGAGTCAGCATAGGGGAGACGGGCAACTTTAAACAGCGGATGCGCCAGCATCAAAACGAGAGAAGGGGGGTTTCAAATGCTTTGGCAGAGCAAGCACCAATGACTACGCGCACTATTAACTGGATGAAATCTATAGTCTAATCGGCCAGGAAAGGAACTGGAATTCACGTCTGTACCTGGAGTTTCCCGAGATACAATCCACAGAGCACACGCTCAATTGAAACGAAGGAGCGCTCCCTCCGTATTACGCCACATGCTAAAAGCTATTTAGACAGGCACTTCAACCTTTTTCGCCCCATTGTGAACAAGGCTTCCATATGGAAACCGAAACGCTTTGTCTTTTGATAAGTTTTACTTGGTCGGTGTACGTCTTTCTTTGTTTCAGACGGAGCTTCCGAGACAGAACTTCTCTGCCTTGTTGGCTTGGAGGCGATGCTACCAGAGGTACGCTTAATCGCAGAACTTGTGTGTTCTCTATTTTTCTTTTCATGCCTTCCACGATGTTTCTTGCGTTGAAAGACTGTAATGATTTTTGATTAAATAATCTTAAACTTGGCAAATTTGCTCAACACTGCCAGTGTACGGGCTCGTTCGATCAGTCGGTCCCTCACTTTGCGGCCAGGCCGTGCTTTCTGCCGAGGTAGCGTAGTATGGCCAAGGATTGTGTCAGCTTGACATCCTCGTCGATGTAGTAGGGCAGGTTTGGGAACCGGAGTCCCAGCGTGAACTTCTCCTCGAGCCATTCCTCGTGGCCGTAGCCGGGCGCCGGATTGAGTTTGTAGCGCTTGTCCACGAAATCGATTCCCTTGTAGACGAGAAGGTTTCGGATAGGCTGCGCCAATCCGCGTGTATCCCAGTAGCCAAGCACAGGTGCCATGACTTCTCCTTTTAGATTGAAATGAGAAACAAGAAAGGCGGTTTCCCTATTATTTCTACATTTCATTAAAAACAACAGTCAATTTTCCCTATCTTACCCTTCGCTTCATTGTCTGTTGCATTCATATTGGTAGAACTAGCGTGAATTAACCCCCCCCCCTCCCTCCTGTTCGCACTCTTTCCATTCTAAACTCCGTTCGTCAGGTCATTCGCTGAAAGGAATAAAATGTTAATAATTGATTGTTGATATCTCAGTTCTCCGGTTTAGAAGTGTTTAATCATTTACAGTGTACTTTGCTTCATTAGTTTGTCTATTCCACGTTGTTTTCCTTTTCGTTTTCAATTAATAGGGATCCTCAATAAGAAGGCGACGTTTCTAAAGCGTACCGGGTGCTGCAATGCGCAGCTCTCTAGCTTACAAGCCTCAAGCTCAATAGAGCATCAATCGGTTCCAATGAATACACCTAGTACTTTGACTATATATTTTTATGTATTGCTGTCAATACTGTCAAGGCCAATACGTCACTAAGGAAAGAAGTGACGAGATGGCATGGCATGGCTGTGGCACACTTTGTTAAAGTTTGTACCGTCAGTGATAAAGCAGCGACGGAGGCAGGGAGGTGACCTCATGAGCGAGTTGAGGCAAGTGTGCTCAAGTGGTATATCGCCTGTCCAGCTTATGGTGAACGCGTGACTAAATACAATCTGCACGAAGTAAGACTTGCTGCCTGATAAGTGTAATGTACAAGTGTAGTGTATCTTATGGGAAATACTTACACGGGCAGCTCTTGTGTCGTAATGCAAGATCAGGTAAACCTGGGGTGAGTTTCATAGATTCATAGATGACGAGCATAATTGGACAAAATGAAACGGGTGGTGCCGTTCTGGATGGAGTCAATAATGTTCATTAAGGAAGCACGCCCGAAGTCACATAGGGAACATGCATGTTCGAGCTTAGGCCCTTGCTAACGCTTCGCATGAGGATAATTTCGTCGGGATAGTAGCGGATGGGAAATTGTGTCGTGAGAGCCCCAGAATGCGCGTATAATTGTTAGATAAATGCTCCATATGCAAATTGCAAAAATATTTTAGCTTTTCTGTTATGTCATTTTATATCTTAATGGTGTAGAACTGAGAACGTATTGTGCTAGGCTATGATTAATTGCATGGTGACAGATATAACCTGCTTTTGAATTTACGTTGAACTTCACTAGCCAATCAGAGCATTAAGAACATTCTCGGCTTTTTCGCCTTTCCTTGTTCGCGCTTTCAAACGTCATGGGCCAAACATTGCTAAGAATAGATGGGATCAACATCTTCCTGCAGTATTACATTGTCTGAAGAGTTAGCGACAGTTTGATAAACAACACTCAGCAAATAGTTTGATATTGTATGTAATTTTAGTAGAGAGGTCGTTAACATAGACTACTAACGATAATGGCCTTAGAACAGAATTATGCAGTACACCAAGGGCCACAGTAGCAACTCTGAAACCACCGTATCGACGTTATGGTTGCTTAGTGTACAAAAAGTAATTCCTGCGAGACAAAATCAAAGGCCTTCGCGAAATCTTAGAAAATGCAGTCTATAATAAGGTGGGCGTCAACGGTCTGAAACACATTACTAGAAAAAGGCAAGAGCTCTGGCTTTTACGAGATGCAAGCGTCCTAAAGCTTTGTTGACAGCAGGGGAAAAATAAGTTAAACTTAGTCTCGACATAGTGTGAGTATATCAAATGTTCATTATATATTTTATGCTTGTATAATAGATTTAAAATAGCTATATTGCGCTAATTATAATTATGTAGATAATAGATAACTGCTTAATATATATATATATATATATATATATATATATATATATATATATATATATATATATATATATATATATATATATATATATATATATATATATATATATATATATATATATATATATATATATATATATATATATATATATATATATATATATATATATATATATATATATAGATTTATATTTTGGAGCCAAAAAACAAGGAGCACTCAGTTTAGTTAATGTTAACTCAGTGAAGCAGTAAGGGAGAAATGCTGCGATTACCGCAGAAAAGTTGCATATGCCAGTATCCGTCAGACTGCGCTTAAAGAATGCCTTCTTCGACGCAGCACGAACCAGCAATTTAAATTATCGTTTCTGTTGAAAAGCATTAGATGGACTGATAAAAACATTAGATATGCAATCACAAAATGCTTTCGGCTGGCAAAGCACAGTGGTAACTGACGCCCTCTAAAAGATACGTCGGTGCATCAGTAAACGTGTGGCTGCAACACGTAATTAAATTGAGTGATGAAACTTAACATATGCACTGTCATAGAATGGGTTCAGCTGACACATGGAAAGTGGTAACTGAACCTCTCTAAGACATACATTGCTCCGCCAGATAACCTGTGCCATTAGGCGGAGGGACAAAAATAATAAACATGTGATCATAAAATAGGCTCGGCTGGCAAATGACTCTGATAACTGCCCCTAAGTCAACGCCTTTTTCTTTCAGTGGAAGACAAAATTCAATGTCGACGATAGATATACGGACGAAGGCAGAAACTAACGTGACCGAAACACTAAACACCCGAACGAGATCATCACTAAAGCCGTTCCACTTAACTCACCAAGCCGAGATAGCCCTTCCTGCGGGAACTTGGTGCCTGTGGCCGAGAACAACCCTACGGTGAAAGGCCAGAGGACCTCACCGTAGACTGTGAGAGGGGCGTAATTGTCACCTCAGGGTAGCGCGTGCGCCCACAGTATAAGCCCGGTCGCGATGTTTCTTTATGGCTCGTTAACGCCGCTGCTGTCTCCACGCCGCGACGAATGCCTACACAAAAGCAGGTTGTACCTGAAATTTCCGTGCCGTAATCTCGGAGTGGAGAGGCGACCGCAGGTCAGCGTTTCCGCGCCGCAGGGATATCAGGGGGGTCGGACGATAACCCGCACTAAAGCCGCACGTCCCCGAGTGCTCGTATCTCGCTGCGTCCGGACTTGTGCTCGTCGCGTTCGTGTACATACTAAAAGTGAAAGATCAGTCTGAACAATGAGTATTATAAATATTTGGTATTACCGGCGCTAAGTGAAAGATGTGCACTCATGTTTATAATATCGATTTCGGAGTGCTTTTTAGTAGCGACGCGTGATGAAATCAATCGTATACGTGTGTCTGTGCAATCAATAATTGCATTCACTTCCGCCCCTTTCTATAATTTTTTTTTTCAGTGCATTGACCCTTTCACGTAGTAGCTGGTCTCATTCTGAGATATATTCCGTCGGAAATTGCTAAAGATTTCCAGTATAGAAGAAGCAAGGTGAAATGTATTAAATGTCTTCAGAGGTTACCTGCTAGTTACTGCCATTGCTTATTGCGCAAGCATTGAGGAGTTGGGATACCACTGAGGGGTTGGGGGTCGCACTGGCATGCGAGGGATTGGTTTTTGTTGGCCTGCGATTTGTCAGGCTTTTTAATCATATTTATGCAGCACTCCAGAAAAGCGAACAGCGACGCTCAGGAATATCGTTTTCTACCGCTATACCGTGGCTCTTTGCCATCCTTGTGTAAACTGCAAAAAGCAATTTCAATAGCAAAAAGAAATATATATATATATATATATATATATATCAGCAAGCATGTCCGCTGAGATACGGACTGACAATGCTGCTGCAGGCAGCAGCAACAGCCACGCCAAACCCGGAAGGTATGCGCAAAGAAAGCCTCGGTTTAGAGCAAGCGGGGAAAAAAAAAACTGTGCATTAACCGTCAACAATGATGGCCAATGCAAGCGAATAGCCGAAGGCTTTCAGCAAGCTGTTCACTCCGTTGAAGGAGCTTGAAGGCGTATGTTTGCTGCTCGTATGTTTGTGTTGCGTCTGTTGTTTCATTGCGTGATTCCGTAGAGGAAAACAGAGCCGTCAACTAGCACTTCTGTAGTGGTAGTGTAGGTGGCCACACACACGAGCCAATTCATCACGTATGGGCCTTGTCTCCAGGGAGGCGAGAGCGCCGGCAGGGAAGGCGATAGCGAACCTTCTGACGCCCCAAATCAGGCACCCGCGAGGCAGCGCGTGCGTCCCAATTGAAGAGCGGTAAGTTGCGGCAACAATTGCCCTCGGTTACTCGGTTGCGCGCGACCACGTGCTCTTTGCATCGGCGCCTTTCTAACGGTGGCGACCATCACCGACCTCCAACCACGCGGACCAAATGCCTAACGCTGTAAACATTGCCGCCTATAAAACGCTATATATCGCATATAGGCAGTGTCACTGATATACTTTGATTTTTTTATTCTGTTAAGTATTAAAGGGGAGCTGAAGAATCTGTCGAATTCAATAGGACGCTCATATACGGATGCGGGAACCTTATAAACCATGAAGGTAAAATTTTGGGGGGGAATGGGGGGGGGGGGGGTACGCCCTCTGTTACCCGAAAGGCAACAGAGGGCGGGCTAGCACTGTGCTGTTACGTCGAAGATATTGCCTTTTCTTTGCTTTCTTTTTTTTCTCTCTCTCCTTTTTATCACAACAATTGTGGGAACTGCTATGCAAACTAGACGACGCGTCATAAAGAAGAGAAGTTGACCCGTCGTGGGAGGCTTAGCAGCTACGGTTTTTTGCTGCCAAACGCAAGGCCGCGGGTTCGATTACTGGTCGCGGGGGCCGCTTTCCGGTAGGCGCGAAAATGCAAAGTGCTTGCGAGTATAAAACACTGAACACGGTGTGGTGAAAATTAATTCGATGCCCTCCACTACGGTGTCTCGCACGTCCCCGTGCATTACTCTGAGACGATGCAAGCAATCAATCGGAGAATCGATCGATCACTCACTCAATCAATCAGAGAAACACGCGCGTTCCTTTCGTGCTATAGTGTGTCGAGTTGACTATACGCAGCCTCCAGGATCATCACAATGTGCCTCTGTAACGTTAATTCCGCTGCTACATTCCGTCTTGTCAATACTTCGCACGTACCGAGTATTAGGATGTCAACTCCTGTAATGCTCAGCACTGACGTTCTAGTTCTTTCTTCGCTTAAAAAGTGGTGTCAGCGTCTCTTCCGTGACACGCCTCCTGTCGTTGCTGGCGCAGGGCAATTAATCATGGGGTCTGTCTGACGCAATTCTATTATGAAACAGGTAACCGTTCCAGGTGACCACAGTACGTATGCATAGCCATAGCATAAGTGAACGACACAAAGCTGATCTCTGTAAGTTTCATTCGTACCGGCAGTGCAAAGTCGATGAAAACGCGCAGGAATGTATATATTTCGTTTATTTTGCTTGGGTCCTTGGGTGCGCGTCTTATTCGATTTCGCGCTGCTAATATGAATGGAAGCTGTAGCAAACAACTAGTCAGCCTTTACGCCTTAATCTGTGACATCATCTTTGTAAATAGAGTACGGCAAGTAAACAATGTGTGGCCCCCGGAGCACGCGCATTCGTGACCCCCGGTAAGGTACATTGAAGTCGACTCAACGTGTCCCAAGTCAATTGCTCGCGAGATTAGATTCGGCGCACAACTACACTGTATTTTGCTTAGTTTTGTATATGTCATAATTTCGTATACCCGAGAGCTCGTATTTCTCACAAAAACTTTATTAATGCGAGAGCATCACTTCGCTCATTGTGCGAACCCTCTGTCGCCATAAAGCCATCGCAGAAAAACGGCGCACAAATTATTTCATCTTCGCCTAACTGAAAAAAAAAAAAAGTGGCCATGCAGATAATTCGATCCTCCGCCCAAACGCCACAACTGCCGCTAATAGCCGAGCGTGCTATCCACTGCGTCACCGTTGCGACAATGATTCATTAGTTCGAGCCTGCGATTGATATATATATATATATATATATATATATAGACGCCGTCGCCGGAGCCCATTGAAGACGACGAATAAGATGCAACGCGCTTCAGGTACATGTCAGACGCTAATACCCACGACATCCCCCCAGAACACGAGGTGGAGTTCGCCTAGGAAACTGATGAAAAAAAAAAAACTCAGTGCCCTTCCACTCTGGGAAGAAGGATGACCAGTGAAGCTCTGTATGTGGGCCCTTTAATGGCGAACTGCGCCTCCGCCGCGGGTCGACCTGGCATTGCACTATCTCTTCGGGATCGGCACACGTATTGGGAGTGTTTAACGCCTGCTCCACCTCCGCCGTCGGTGTGCCCGGCATTGCACAATCTTCGGGATCGGCCCACGTATGGGGAGCTTTTAGCTTACAACCACACGAAAGTATCCTTGGAAGGAAGAGGTATAGAGCTTCGCTGTAAAAAGTAGTGTCAACACCACGGTGCCGCTAGGAAAAGTACTGTCATCGCTCGGCAACGTGGTGTCATCGTGCTCAAAAGTGGTGTCATCGAGAAAGAACACTCGGCACAATGTGCGTGAACCACTACTTTAATGAGAACTCCGCAAATAAAACTCAGCTGACAGATGACGTCTTGCGTTGTAGCGACTTCATAAGCAGCAACGTTAAACTCTGGAACTAACGCAGCAGCACTAAACTAAACGACATAACTCAGTGACAAGTAATGCTCTCGCATTTACGCATCGTAAGAATTGCATAGGTGCCCCCATAGTTATTTGAACCACAAGTTGATCGGATAATATTTCCAGCACTAACACAGAATTTAAACTTTTCAATTATTATTTTTTCGCCGAGTTAATTTATTTTTCTGGCTGGACGCCACGAAAGCGGTTGACATTGAGATAGACATTAAGGTAGATAGGAAAGGTAGCATAATGGTCAAGGCGCCGCCGCTATGGTGACCCACACCCCTACATCCACAGTATATACATCTCACTTCCTGTTGCCCCACGGCCGCATGGGCCCCAGAATGGGCCACTTGTTGTACTTGTCCGAGGCGAAGTACTCCTTGATGTTGGGAAGCTCCTCGAATCTCTGCAAGTACTCCGCGATCTGGGGGTATCGGTCTAGCGCCTGCGGCTTGAGCTCTCGGTGCCAGTCGAACCCTTCGTAGAGCATGAAGTCGACGTAGGTCAGCCTGTCCCCAAGAGCCCACGTGCTGTTGCTCAGGTGCGTGGCCCACGGTTCGAGCACGTAGCCCATGTTCTCCGCGTACCACTCGAGGCCTCCTTGGCCTCCAGGGACGTTTGCCGCCTGGTACGGTATGGCGAGAAACATGTCACGTGCCTGCTGCTCGAGCACGTCCAGCTCCGTGGTCTCTTGGTCATTCCTGAGCAGAGGAGGGAAACCATGCATACGTCACAGATATTTTGTAATACATATATCATCTTTTACGTGTTATTGGGGGGGGGGGGGGCGAATACGCGCAACTTCAAATACGAATCGAACAGTTATGTTCCGTGTATAACTATACTTAGTTTGACAATATAATGCTCCATTTCTGGGAATATTCGTCTATTGCCGATTATACGAGCTTGCTACAGTGAAAGGAGCCCATTCTCCAAGGAAAAGTTGAAAAAGCCTCATGGCAGGTGCGCTATAGACCCGACCATGCTTTAGGCGGCAGTTGGGCACGGTGTAATTGCAGCCTGAGGTATCTGCCACAATCTAACCAGTAAATATGGTGAGTCTTTTCACTTACACGCGTTGACCAAATGAACGGACTTACACACACACACACACACACACACACACACACACACACACACACACACACACACACACACACACACACACACACACAAGCATAGGTACACATACGCATAGGGCGTCAGCCGGCTACCGCGGTTGGTCCCCACCAACCCGCGGCAGGAGGCTGACGCCCGCTACTTACACAAAAAAGCACATGCATTGAAGAAAATACGTCATGTTTCCTGACGTTTTGCTTGAATGCATTTTTTTTTCTCTGAACGCGTCTATTTCTTGTACTTCTATTTTCGGTTTTCTCGTGTGTTACTGTCCCGGGCTTTCAAGCCTTTATTGAGAGTTTGCCCGTATAATTTTACCTTTCTTGTGTCACTGCTTCCTGCTCTGCAGATTTCAATTCGTTAAATTGTTGCCTTTGTTTCATGTTTGATCTTTGTATCTTAATTTATTTCGTTTACAGCGGATCTTTCTCCTTACTTCTCTTTTTTTTTTCTAATCTGTGCGCTTTGTTGCTCTGCGTTTCTAACCAAAAAATGTTTATTGATAGTTGGAGCAGCTATGCAGTTAGTCGTCAGGCCATGCATTTTACCTGGTCGTCCAGTCAGTAAAGGTTCATGTTCGCTTTTTTTTGTTTTTTTTTTTTGAGACTGCAGGCACGTATGGATCCGTTTTTTGAACTGAGGCCATAGTCGGTAGCAGGAGTTTCATGACACTTCTTTTTTGCCCAGATGATCTTTCAAAGAGACTCAAAGGAGGAATGCTAACTTAAGCTGCACCGGTAAATTGTACTTCTTTATTACCGTAAGGGCAGCGTTCGCGCAAGTGAGGCTTAGAGATCGGGGGGGAAAAAAAGGAAGACGTCACGAGGGGCGCTTTCGGCCCTCGTGATTTAGCCTTTCATAATTTTATATAGCGTCTGCTCAAGTTCACTCAACTGCTTATCGAGAAGAAAAATGTACACTGCGTTCTAGAGAAGCCGAGGAATTGACCTAACACGTTTTGCTCTAACTTTTCTTTGGCACAAGAACGGCTTAGGCGCGGCAAAATACTTCGGTATTGGTGACGGAACACTGACGGACGAGCACCGCGACATATGCGTGAAATACAGAAAGGAAAATTTCGGCCTTCCTTTTATGCGAAGCATATTTTTTTTCCTCATCTGCCAAATAAACGCAAACAGAGTCTTGAAAGGACACTTCGCCAGTACGAAACGGTTTGATTACTGCTTGTTTTTTTTCTTTAACTGTTATTCGACTTCATTCTCATGCAGAGAATACTGATGTTCTCTTAACGTGACACCACCTTTAGTTCAACGTGTATATTGCCATTTGTACCACGGTACGACCAGGGGCTAGCATTAGGAGAGACACTCAACTCACTGCTGTGTAGTTTCGTATGAGAGACTTGCATACTTGTGCCCAGCTTTTTACCGCTTCTGACATATACCCACTTCCCCCAAATGGGCCTCGAGCTTTTTTTTTTACATTCTGCTGAAATGACGCGTCAGACGCGTTCAGTGCTTCATGAACGAAGAGAGAGAGAGAGAGAGAGACAGCGGCTGCTCACCTGCCGGCCAGGCCGTGCTTCCGTCCCAGGTAGCGCAGTATGGCGACGCTCTGGGTGATCTTGACGTCGTCGTCCACGTAGTACGGGATGTTGGGGAAGGGAAAGCCCAGGCTGAACTTCTCCCGCAGCCACTCGTCGCGGCTGTACTGGGGCGGCGGCCCGTGCTGGTAGCGCTTGTCCTCGAACGGGACCCCCTTGTAGACGAGCAGGTTGCGCGCGGGCTGTCCCAGGGAGCGTATGTTCCAGTAGGCGAGCAGGGGCGTCATTCTCTCTCGCTGGGCTTCCAAGAAACGAGAAATGCTGTTGGGTGACGAAGTGTGTGTGTGTGTGAGTGTGTGTGTGTGTGTGTGTGCGCGCGTGTGTGTGAGTGTGTGTGTGTGTGTGTGTGCGCGCGTGTGTGTGCGTGCGTGTGTGTGTGTGTGTGTGTGTGCGTGCGTGTGCGTGTGTGTGCGCGCGTGTGTGTGCGTGCGTGGGTGTGTGTGTGTGTGTGTGTGTGTGTGTGTGTGTGTGTGTGTGTGTGCGTGTGTGCGTGTGTGTGCGTGTGTGTGCGTGTGCGTGTGTGCCGGCTATAGCAAGACACAGTTAAGAGACCGGCGCTTCGAACGAACCGTAGAAAAAAAAGAAAGAGATTAGCGTAAAGCCATCCCAAAAACATGTCGGCACTATGCAAGGAAGGAGCGAACGAAAACGTGAAAATAGTTTTATTTAACATAGTAATTTCTATCCTAGGAAGTATCACTTTTTTCTAACCTAAAAAGGATACGAGAATTAAGCGCTTACAATATTTGTGTGTGCAAACTCTACAATTTACTGTCATATTTTCTCTATGACGAATCCACGTTCTTGCTTCGAACGAGACGATGCCGATGGCAATTATTATTATTATTATTATTATTATTATTATTATTATTATTATTATTATTATTATTATTATTATTATTATTATTATTATTATTATTTGCTTTGAACACTCGTGTGCATTTCACAGGAAAGGGAAAGCGAGGAGCAGGCTGGCGACCGGCGCAGGAAGGGGCACAATGCCTGCCTGCTCTTCAGATGGGAGGTGAAAGCAACACAGAAATGGAAAATAGGAAGGAGGGGAGGAAAGAGGAAAGAAAGAGCAAACAGGACAAATCTAAAACAATAATGTAGAACACACAGACAACAAGAACAATAAGATAATACAGAAACAATCAGATGCCAATAGCCCTACTGAAAAAGAAACTCCATTTCTCATAACTGTCTTATCCAATACCATATGGCATAGGGGATAAGCAGGTTTTTATATAAGATTACACATTTTCATATCGGTTTACTGGATATGGGAGTTATTGGGCTTATGTGTTTTTTTTTGTTAAATGGAGGTTAGACACTCAGGTAAGCAAGGAAGTTGTTTAACAATGAAAGCAGCGTGAAACGCGCAGGTCTGAAGGATAAGAAACAGGACACACGAGCGGTGACTTACAACTGAAGGTTTAATGAAAACCCTCGCCCCGGGTGGACCGTTTCCTAGACGCAAACCCACTCAACGCCACTCCAAGCGCTATTGAAATGTCTGGTAATAAAATACGTCACTCAAGTGCTTAAGGCGACGTAACTAAAGTCAAATCAAAGGAAGAAAGAACGAAAAATAATGCAATTTGCCAAAAATCTTGCAGCGCAAGACAAATCCTATGTAGGACACAGAAAAACGACATATCTTTTCGGTCCGAAGACAGAGGAGGCAGGCTAGCCCACATGTTCGTTCGACACGCGTTCGGAAAGGGCTATTTCTATTTATGCATTACAACGCAACGAAATCGTCCGCGTTAGCTAGAGGTTGCTTCTGTACGTACGTTTGTCCCGGGCCGTCGGAGACGAGTACCCCCACAGAACGTCTGAGAGATAGCGAAAAAAAGCTTCTACTGTTCTGCTCTTTCGGATAGGACCACAGACGCTGACGCGATGTCGTCCACTGGCGGCACAGATACGCTGGGCGTTGAGTGGAGACGAATTCCTTTACGACTTGCTGTGCTACAGCTGTTCCTCCTCGTGGAGGCGGCGCGAACGGACGATAAGTTGCGCCCCAAATTTTCACGGTATTTTCAGGAGACCAGCCGAGTCCTGCTCCGGTCAGGGAGACTTCCGTATCGATGTCATATAGTCGAGGGTGCGATTGGTGTACTTGTCGCCGACCGGTCTTCGAAAGTATCCTCAAAATCCACACCTGTGACTCCCCCGCCACCTCCACCTCCGCCCCGCCTCGTTTTATCTTGTCAGCGAAGCGCCTTGTTGCTTTGTAAGAACAAACGTCTCGTCAACATCGTTGTTTCCCATTGTAAAAAAAAAACAATGAAATCAGCAGACGCCAACATTACCGTCTGCCGTGAACTCATTTAATGCTGCAGCAGCAGTGCTGTTTAAAACCTGGTGAAGAATTTGACGAAGTTTTTTTTTTCCGTAAGTAGGAGACGCTAGCGTCGGCGTCGAGAGCAGTCGCACCTCACGTCGGATCCGCCAATTTTCGGCCCTCGTGCCGGTTCTTCTATCCCTATCCGGACAGTTTCTTCATGAGTGGGTGAAGCAAGTCGTCAGGACCATATCGATACCAGTCGTATACCAATACTCGCCCGGGGTGGCCCAGGAGTTTTGGGAAGCCCTTGACCACGCCGTGCGCCGACCTAGGCCTATCCGGCCTAGCTCGAGTGCGGCCGCCAGCACCCCAGCGCGCAGACGAAGGGACGACCACCCGGCCGCCCGCCGCCGCCTCGTCGCCCATCTCCCGGCTACCCACCGCCATGGAGATCGCTGTCCAAGGACAAGAGGTGACCCCCGATGAACTTTCGGATGCTTCCTGGCAGACGCCAGGCCTCCGCGCCCAAGAGAAACGCCGCGCAGCGTTGCGCCTCGCCGCCGCCGACGCAGCTAAATCGCCGCGATCGAAGCAGGCAAGTGCTTCGCCTCCTCAGCCCCGCCGTCACGCTCCACTCCCTCGCCTTCCGGCCGACACGATTCACCTCGTCGGCCGCCCCAAAACCCCCGTCGACCTCACCAAACTCCAGCCTTGGCATTTGTACACCGCCTTGCTGCAAGCAGCGAGCCTGCAAGACCTCCCGCCCGCATCTCGCGACACGGTGCGGATCCACCCGGTCAACAACACCTTTACGCTCAGCGTCGCGGAATCGGCTCGCGCTCAAGCCTACCTCCGCATCACCTCCCTCACGGTGTCCGGCACCACTATCGCCATCCACCTCTACGCCCCACCACCGGGCGACGCCCTACGGGGCATACTCTACCACGCCTTCGACGACTTCACAGATGAAGCCATCCTTGACGATCTGCAGGCAAGCAATCCTGCACTTTCTATTGTGGGTGCCCGCCGTATGGGCAAGACTCCCCACATCTTGGTCACCCTCACGGACCCCAAACTACCCCGGTGGATCTTCTACCATGGAGTCCACCTTCGCCTCCTCCCTTTCCACAACAAGGTGGAGGCCTGTTTCAACTGCCGCTCGACTGGCCACCGGACCGACGTGTGCCCCAAGCCACAGCAAGACAGGTGCCGTCGTTGCGGCGACTTTCACCCCCCACCGCTCGAGGGCTCGCCCCCGACTTGCACCCCCCGCTGCATCGTTTGCAACGGGAATCACTCAACGCATAGTTCCAACTGTAAGCACCGCTACGTGCAGCGCCCTCAACCCCCGAAGCAAACGGCGCGCCGTCCTCCGCCGCCTCCGCCCTCCAAGTCGACCAGTGACTTCCCACCCCTCGCTCCAGCGGCGCCCAAACCAGCCTCTAAGCCCAACCAGTCGACGTGGTCCCGCGGCCCCCCCGGCGCTCCCTCGGCGTCCTCCTCGCCGCAGGTCGTCGCACTGCAGCAGGAAAACGCCTCCCTACGGCAGCAGCTCACTGCACAAACCGCTACACTTGCGGCACAGAAGACCCAAATTGAATCCTTCCAAGCCCAACTACGAGCTCTTGAGGAGAAGCTTGAGGCAGCCATCACGCTCCCATCATGTCTGCCCTCCACAATCGCCTCCTCCTCTGACATGGATGTTCAGACTTGCGAAGGAGGCACTAGCAAACGCCGCAGACCCAACACCCCTCCTGCATCTCTCCACTTTTCCGAAGAGGTCCAGGCAGCCATCAAGACGACCCTGGTGGACCTAGAAAAACGGCTGGATAGCCGTTTCACCTCGATATACCAGCTTCTCACGGCACAACAAGAAGCCCTCAATGCCATGCGCACCGACCTCACTGCCTATCCCCCCGCCACGTCCTTCCAATCTCTCCAAGAGACGGTGGATAGCCTTCAAGCTTCCATGCTCGCAACCATCCGAGCCAAGCCACCGCTCCACGTCCGCACCACCTCATCCTCTGCCGCCCGACCCTCGCAAGCACCAGCCGAGGCAATACCTCTTTCTTCCGCTACTAATCATGGCTGACCGCTCTGTCGTCACCGTTTGGCAGTGGAACTGCCGTGGTTTTCGCCCCAAGCGTAACCACCTCCTTCTACACCTTCAACAACTGGACCCCTTGGTCTCTCCTGACGTCATCGTTCTACAGGAGACTCACGCCACCATTTCCCTCTCGGGTTACGTCGCCCATGACCAAGTAGCTCATCACCCTCTGCCCCATCCCGTCACGGCCATCCTCACTCGGCGGACGCTCACGGTCAATCGAGCCGATCTGCCCTTCCCTACGGTCCACCATGTCTTTATCGAGGTCCTACCTCAGCGACGTGAAGACCCCTCTCTTTTTATTCTTAATGTTTATACCCCCCCACGCGTCACCAAAGACCTGTCGCTCGTTGCTCTGCTCCGTGCCGCTGCAGCGAGAGCAGCCAAATCCCCCCTCCTCGTTCTCGGTGACTTCAACGTCAGGCATCCGGACTGGGGTTACTCCAAGGCCGATGGCCCCGGCGCGAGGCTGTGGCAGCTCGCACACGACCTCCACCTCTCCCTGCTCACCGACCCCACGCAACCCACGCGCATCGGCAACAGCGTGTGCCGCGACACCACTCCGGACCTCAGCTTTTGCCGTTACGTGCACGACGCGCGCTGGTCCAATACACATCAGTCCCTGGGCAGCGACCACTACGTCCTCGCCATCCAAGCCCGTACCTCCCCGTGCAAGCCGCGCCCACACATGACCCGCTATACGGATTGGGATGCGTTCCGAGCCCGCCGGCTGCACTCTGCCACCCCCGACATCGAGGACCTTTCGATGTGGACCGACCAGCTACTGGCGGACCTCGACGGGGTCACCGCCTCGATCCCCACCACGGAGGACCATCCGGCAATTGACTCCCGCCTCGCCCACCTCTTAGCCGCTCGCACGAGCCTCACCAACCGTTGGCATAAGCAACGTCACAACCGTCGCCTGCGCTGCCGCATCGCATACCTCGATCGCGAGATCGAGCATCACACAACTGTGCTCGCCCGCCAACAGTGGGAGCAGCTTTGCTCAGGGATCTCCGGTCAGTTAGGCTGCAAGCAATCGTGGCATCTCCTCCGCCACCTCCTCGACCCTGCTTCCGCCAAGTCAGTCGCTCGGCAACAATTACAACGCATTGTCCGGGCCTACCCCGGCGACACACCGTCGCTGATAGCAGACCTGGCCGCCAAATACCTCCAGCTGGCACCCCCTGGCACCTCTTCTCCCCCTCTCGCGTCCTACTCCGGGGCCCCCAACCCCGAACTAGATGCCGATATCACGGAAGCTGAAGTCTACGCGGCGCTACACAAGCTCCGCGCCACCTCTGCCCCCGGTCCAGATCGCATTCCCAACAAACTACTCCGAAATCTTGATGCCCCTTCGGTCCTTGCCCTCACTTCGTTCCTGAATGAGTGCTGGCGCTCCGGCAACCTCCCCCAGTCGTGGAAACACGCTCGCGTGGCTTTCATCCCGAAGCCGGGCAAGAAACTCACAATCGAGAACCTCCGGCCCATCTCACTTACATCGTGCGTCGGCAAGCTCATGGAGCACGTCGTCCTAGCTCGCTTGCAAACGTACACCGACGCTCACCACCTCCTTCCCCACACCATGATTGGTTTCCGCCCCCACCTCTCCACACAAGACGTCCTCTTGCAACTCCACCACGACCTTCTCGATCCGCCCACCTTCTCGGACACTAAGGCTCTCCTTAGCCTCGACCTTCACAAGGCGTTCGACAACGTCTCCCATTCGGCTATTCTTACCGAACTCGCCACCATCAACCCCGGCTCTCGCACCTACCACTACATTCGCTCCTTCCTCACGGCCCGCACGGCCGAAATCATCGTGGGAGATCTCTCGTCTCCCACGTATGCGCTTGGATCTCGTGGTACCCCTCAGGGCGCTGTCTTGTGGCCTTTCCTTTTTAATCTCGCCCTTCGCTCACTTCCCGACAAGCTCGACCGTATCCCCGATCTCAAACACACCCTGTACGCGGACGACGTAACTCTTTGGGTCACGTCTGGCTCCGACGGGCACATTGAGCAGACGTTGCAACGTGCAACTGACGTCGTTACAAGTCACGTGCACGCGGCCGGTCTCGCTTGCTCGGCGGCCAAATCGGCCCTCCTCCTCATGCGCCCCCCCGACCGGCGTCGCCACAAGACGCCTCACCCCACCATCACGATTCACGCCAATTCCACTCCCGTTCCCGTCGTCTCGCATCTCCGGGTGCTCGGGCTGATAGCAGAGTCAAACCGCCATAATGCTCACACCATCTACCAGCTCTCGCTTTCGGTTCAGCAAACCGCGCGCATGCTTGCTCGTGTCCGAGCGCGGCGCATGGGCATGCGCGAACACGATCTCCTCCGCCTAGTGGACACTTTCGTCGTTTCCCGTCTCACGTACGGCCTTCCTTATACTCGTCTTCTCAAATCGGAACGCGACAAGGTCGACGTCCTCATCCGCCGTGCATACAAGACTGCTCTCGGCCTTCCCCCCAACGCGTCCACGGCGCGTCTCCTCCGCCTGGGAGTCCACAACACGCTCGACGAACTGATCGAAGCTCACCGCACCGCTCAGGTGTAACGCCTTTATCGTTCGCCGACCGGTCGCTACATCCTCTCTTCCATCGGTCATGACACCTCTTCTCACCCGCCAGACCTGGTCTCACTACCGCATGCTCTTCGGGCAGCCTTTTCTATCAAGCCGCTACCCAAGAATATGCTCCCGGGACACCACGACGCCCGTCGCCAAGCCCGTGCGGCCATGCTTCACGCCAAGTACGCCAACCACCCGGCCATCGCCTACGTGGATGCGGCCAGATACGCCTCGCCCGGGGACGCCTTCGCAGTCGTCTCCGTCTCGCCCTCTTCGGTACCCTCGGCACCCTCGGGGCCGACAATCACGGCCGCCACCGTTCGAACGCCCTACGTCGTCGAGGCTGAGGAGGCGGCCATCGCTTTAGCCGCCACCTCGACCAACGCCAGCGTCATACTCTCCTACTCCAAGCACGCCATCTCCAATTTCGCCCGAGGTCTCGTCTCACCTTCCACCTTACGGCTCCTTCGCCCACTTCTACTGGAGGACGAACCGTGTCGCATTGAACTGGTCTGGGTCCCCACCCACTCGGGTCACCCCGGCAACGAGTCGGCTCACCAACACACTCGAGGATTCGTCAACCGAGCGGTGGGCCCCTCCGCGTTGGACGCCCCGGTGCCGGAGCCCCTGGTCACCTACCATGACATTACCCAGCACTATCGCCTCGAACGGTACGCCTACCCACCTCCACATGGCAGTCTTCCCAAGCGGTCCGAGATCGCCTGGCGTCGCCTCCAGACCCGCACCTTTCCGTGCCCCCTAGTGTATTCGCGCATCCACCCTGGTGTCATCGATCCACGCTGCCGCCTGTGCGGCGACGTTGCCTCCTTGAACCACATCCTCTGGGGCTGCCCGGAAGATCCCCCGCCCGCCGACCTCGTCTCGCCACCCCCCACCGACGACCAATAGGAGGCTCTTCTCTCCAGCACCGACCGAGACATCCAAAGACGGGTCCTGGCACGAGCTGAAGACTCCATCGTGAAGCACAACCTGGAAGCCTACGTAGCTTAGCCTCCCTTATCCCTTACCCCTTCTAATAATAAAGTTGACACTCACTCACTCACTCCGTAAGTACTATAATCACCATTGGCCAACAGCCTGCGTTAGTAACACATGTCCAGCGTTTGTGTATATAGGCCATGGCATCTGCTTTTATGAGCAGATTTTTTTTTCCGCGTAATAACTTTTTTTTTGTCAAGATGGGTCCCGCAGTATATAGTAGGGCTCTCGAGTCAGGCATCGCCATCTTCTCAAGAATTGAGCAATGCACACAAAGTCGTCTATGCTACGGTATTCTGCCCACCGCGGCGTCCAACACACCGGCACAGACGCCACCATTCTCAGAGTATATGCTTGGCGCACGATATTCCGCAACGAATCGCCAACTACGAATGCTGCGCGATAAGAAATTAAAGTCTTAAGGTTTTACGTGCCGAAACCATGATCTGACCATGAGACAAGCCGTGCGTAGTGGCCGACTCCGCATTGCGTTTCGTCGTTGCTCAACACGAGGTCGCACCCGCCGCGGTTGCTCAGTGGCTATGGTGTTAGGCTGCTGAGCACGAGGTCGCGGGATCGAATCCCGGCCACGGCGGCCGCATGTCGATGGGGGCGAAATGCGAAAACACCCGTGTGCTTAGATTTAGGTGCACGTTAAAGAACCCCAGGTGGTCAAAATTTCCGGAGTCCCCCACTACGGCGTGCCTCATAATCAGAAAGGGGTTTTGGAACGTAAAACCCCATATATTATTTTAAAACGAGGTCGTGGGTTCGGTCCCGGCCATGGCGTCCCCGTTCCGATGAGTGGCGGAATGCAAAAAAAAGGAAAAGGGAGAAAGAAAGGTTGTGTATTTATGTACACGTTAAAGAACCCCCTCAAGGTTAAAAATTACGTCAAGATTAAAAATGAAGCGTTGTATTGAAACCTAACAGAAAGACCGCAGTAGCGTTTATTTATTTATTATGCGAAGCATATTACGAGAGCTCAACCCAGCTCCTCAGGCGCGGCGGTGTCGCCTTGAATATCACGTGACACCGTGACGTCACGACAGAGGAGAGGTGGCTTTGGCTCAACTCTTGCAAGATGGGCTGGGTGGGAATCGAACCAGGGTCTCCGGAGTGTGAGACGGAGACGCTACCACTGAGCCACGAGTACGATGCTTCAAAGCGGTACAAAAGCGCCTCTAGTGAATGCGGTGTTGCCTTAGAAACGAGCTGTTTCTAAGGCTCAGGCGTGCGTCGCTTGCTCAGGCGCACATTTCGTTGCCGCGCCGAACGCTGCGTTGCTCGACGCTCACCGCGTCCAATGCGGGGCGTCCAAGGCGAAGCAGAGTAACGCATGAGTTGTTTCTTCGTCTAGCCGAACCAAATATAGCCAAGCAACAGCAGTTCACCAAGCTAAACAGTGGTTCAACAACTAAAATAAAGGCTAGTATGCTTCGCATCCTGGGCTTAACCTTACCTAAGCCACAGCCATTTTTTTATTGAAACGCAGGAGGTAATCTTCAGTTGTGGATAGTTCAGCACGCGATACAAGTAAATTCATTAGCGTGACTAATTAATTTTACTCAATTTTTTGTGTCTGTGTGTACTCTCCGTGACGGTAAATAAACGTGAACAAGTCGTTTTGATTTTATTTGATCTGAAATGGTGCTAGTGCTTCTCGGGATTAAGCGAGATAAAAAAAAAGAAAACAGCGAACACTAGGCGCATTTGACGCGAGTAACAAGCACACAAGCGGTGCCATCACGGGAACCACGCAGCACCGCAAGCGTGGCCGATTTACTTGGGACAGTTCGTCGCATAATCACGCATAGGAGGAAGCCTCAACAGAGATGCGAGGGCTCTTGAAAAGTACAGAGAACTTTGAAACAGACAGCACTCTTGTTCTTTTTCTTTTTTGTTTTTGTTTTTTTAAATAATGAGAGATAAAAGATTCTTCTAATAGAATAAAGCGAATCGAGATAAAACTTGTGAAACAGAGACTGGCGTGCCACTTAGTGAGCGGAAACATTAATGACGACCATCATTTCGTCCAGATTGTGCTATATTTTCCACGTCAGGTCGTGCGCTGCATCACCGTTATTGAATCTGTAGCAAATTATGAGGCGGGGCAGAGACGAGCCGCATGACGTTCGCGGGAAACACTTTTACAGCGAAGCTGTGTCTCTCCACCGCCAATCCATTTGTCGTGTCCGTGGACAAAAATAACATCTTTCGTGGCCCGACCCCGGATGGCAGTGCAACTTTAGGCTATAAGTGGAGCGAAAAGTATGCAAATCCTTTCGACTCGCACATACAGTGCGCACCACATAGGTCGTACCGATACAGAAAAGCATAAAACACGCCTCGTGTCAACATTATGGATGATAAGGCGGTCGTTAACAATGGGAAGCACAGCATGATTGATAGCGACTTCCTCTTGTAACAGGGGAGGTGACAATCATAGCCATATAAATATTTGGAGGGCACTTAAGCTTCCCCTTTAAGAGCGGAACGCGATGGCATTCAAAGATCCCTGACAGCTTCTCGCACTTCCCGGCAACGGCAGCTTAAGTAACCGTAATGTTTTCCTAGAAACGCTGGCGGCGAACGCTGTATACGAAGATCGGCTTTCAGGTTCTTTTTTTTGTTTTCCTCCACGGCAGGTGCCGCCACGGCCGCGGATGCGCGGAGGCGAGCGCCATCTGGAGGGTGTTGCAACGAGCCGAGCTGGGCGCGCCGCTCCCACTAAGCCAGACCTGAAACGGCAGCGAGAAAAGGGTTTGTGTTTGAGCTTCCGTGTAGCAGAATTGTGTTGCCTCGTATATTCAAATTACACCTCGCTGCTATCGTGTGTGAAGGCTGTGTTTAAGTCGTACTGTACGAATTTTCTAACGCATTTTACTTTGAGAAATACAATTCGTTCGGTAACGCCTATGCACCACGCAGAGGGCCTGCGTGGATAGGGATTATTTTTCTCACGCGCATAACATCGCCGCCGCAGACGCAGGCGTAAACACCAACGCAGGATTTTCTGCGACACAGGGCCCCCTAACGCTATCGCGTTAAAATGTATACTAAAGCACAGGTTTTTGACGGCACAGTTTGTAACACAGGACGTGACGTCACATCATGCATTGCATTTGTGTTGTGACAGTGGTATCTGAAGGCCATGTATACTGAGGACTCCTGAAGAGCAGGGTGCATACGAGGAGCGACAAAGAGAACAGAGACGGTTATGTGAACAACGGCGTGGCGCTCCTGCAAGGTATGAGCATCGTGTCTAGGACGCTCAGCGCGAGCACCAAGTGCAGCAGGATGATGATGAATGTCGTCAAGCCGAAAACGTGGCCAATGCGATGAAGCTGCAGTGCAATCAATCGTTTCAAGGGTGCAAATTCTAAATTTAAGAAGAAATTTTACGACGCAGAATTTGGATTTCGTTGTTCCGTGTGGAATCGACTCTGGTTCCAGGTTAAGTGCATTTCGCTTACCTCTGGTCCACTCTTTGTAGCTGCACGAGGTAGCGGCGCAAGCCAAGTCGCAGGCCGTTGACAACGTCTTTGGCTAACAATTATTAAATTGCATGTGACCCAGTTGAAAAACACAACAGGAAATTTTAAGAGTCTGTCGTATTTTGGGACGTTGTTTCTGTAGTTCTGTTGCCTGTAGTTCTGTTGCCTGTAGTTCTGTTGCCTGTAGTTCTGTTGCCTGTAGTTCTGTTGTCTGTAGTTCTGTTGACGTCCTGTAGTAGAAAGTTGTGTAGTTCTTGATCAATATTTAATAAAAAATTGACAGAGACGTCCGTAAGGTTATGTAAATTTGTTAGTACAAAAAAAACATAAAAGTAAAAAAAAATTAAAAAATGTCTTCACCTAGGATTCGAACATGCGACCTCACGATTCCGAGCCCGGCATCTTACCACTGCACCACCCCTGAAAATTTTTTTTTTCTCTTTATTGCATGGAATTATCGGTACTGTCAAACCAACGCAGCATACTGCACCACCCCTGACATGCTTTTCGAGCGTACGTTTTGGCCATGTGAACAGTACGACGTGCCGATGGGCTGATGTTTACATTTGCATTTTGAGAGCCAAGATCCGCTATCACTCCACCGCGTCAAGTGCCGCATCTCTAGAAGAGCAAGAGTGTTCGTACCATCGACAGGTACATCTTGCAGTGCTAGAACATCGATTTTTGATGTACGATATCCTTATCAAATAAGAAATTCAGAAATAGACAACGTTGACTTTTAGGGTTATTACTGTTAGTTTCGACAGTTGTCTCTCGTTCTTTAGACTTTTGAGCGCGCATATAATTAGTGTGTTCAATGCAAAATAGCTACATGAACATTCGTGGATGAGAGTTCTTTCTGACAGCATACTGGCTTCTCACGGCAGCACTGTACCAGGTTAATGAGACCCGAGCGAGACAGCTTTTCACGCAACTTTGTGGAACAACCCAAATCTTCTTTTCCGCTTCGCATAAGCTTGTGAAATATTCCTGGGAAATTAACTAATGTATCAGTGTAACAGCACATGTAAGTCCACAGGCCTGTGTGCCACATCTTACCAAAAAACGGATACGCAGCCATTCCCGCAGATGGTATGATTTTGATCAGCGGCCGATTTTGAGGAGGCCGGTAGGGCGTTGCTGGTGCCGCGTCGTCACGGCACAATTATAACTATTCGCCACGTCGACTTTATTACCGGTGTCGGTGCCATCAGCATTGCCGGCTTCAGAGAAGCGCGCTTGAATACCGCGCAAGAGAAAAGTACAGTGTACACCACCGATGCGAAAACATACAATTTTAAAGGACCGCGACGGAAAGCGCTTCTGTTGCGACTTCGGAACTCTTGGCCGTCGCGACCGAATGTTTCTGCTGCGATGTCAGAATTGGTGTCGTAACGTCGGAGTCGTTGTCAGGATATAAAGCTGTTGTTCCGACTTCAGAACTCTTGTTGTCGCGACAGAATGCTTCTGTTGAGAAATCAGAATTTCTGTCGTAATGTCAGAAATGTCTCCCAATTAAGAAATGTCAACAACTTCTGTCGTACAACAGAATTTCTGTAGTTGCGACAGGAATTCCTTTTGTCTTTTTCAACCGGGCACTACAGAAGCTTGTCGCATCACACAATTTCAGTGCACTTCTGTTGTCATCATTGGGTACATGTTGCGGCGATAGGTTTCCGTTGTGGAACAGTTCTCTGTAGTACAACAGAAGTTTGTCCATTACTTCAGGAACACTTCTGTTATGACAACTGGGGGCCTGTTGCAATGATAGGCTTCTGTCGTACAACATTTTTCTGTAGTACAACAGAAGTTGGTAGCATTACTTCAGGAACACTTCTGTTGTGACAATTGGGGCCTGTTGCCACAATAGGTTTCTGTAGTATTTCAACAGCTCTCTGTAGCACTGCAGAAGTTTTTCGGGTTACTTCAGGAACATTTCTGTTGGGACAACAGGGTGCCTGTAGTGATGACAATTTTTTCTGTAGTACTACAAAAATCTGTTGTAGAGCTTCAGCTTTCTGTTGTAACAACAGACATACGACAGACTGTACTTCTGTAGTAGCAACAACAAATGTCTGTTGGATGGATGGATGGATGGATACAACTTTCTTGTACGTCCGGCAAGGTTTAACGCGACCCGGGCTCAGGTCTCCCATGGAGGAACGTCAAGGCCCTGCCTCAACGCCGCCTCACGGGCTTGCTGGACTGCCCACGTCTGGATTCCGAGGTCTGAGCTGCGCAGAGCGGCGGCCCACCTCAAATGTCTGTTGTACATCAGAAAAGTCTGTCGCTCCATCAGGAATCTGTAGTTACTACAGAAAAATCCTGTTGTACAACAGCAATTTCTGTATCCCGGCCACGGCGGCCGCATTTCGATGGGGGCGAAATGCGAAAACACCCGTGTACTTAGATTTAGGTGCACGTTAAAGAACCCCAGGTGGTCGAAATTTCCGGAGTCCCCCACTACGGCGTGCCTCATAATCAGAAAGTGGTTTTGGCACGTAAAACCCCATAATTAAATTAATTAATTAACAGCAATTTCTGTAGTACTACAAAAATCTGCTGTAGAGCTTCAGCTTTCTGTTGTAACAACAGACATACGACAGACTGTACTTCTGTAGTAGCAACAACAAATGTCTGTTGTACATCAGAAAAGTCTGTCGCTCCATCAGGAATCTGTAGTTACTACAGAAAAATCCTGTTGTACAACAGAAATTTCTGTAGTACTGAACACAACCTCTGTTGTCATTTTCAACTGGGGAATGTCGCCGTGTGAATAATTTCAAGCCACGTCGCAATGGGTAATCGTTCTAGGTGTCCTTTACAGCTTCGCTGACCAACTACCTTCACGGGTAGTTGGTCGTCTAGTTCGGTGATACGCAGGAACTGAAACAGCGATTTCGTTTTTCGCATTGTAGTTGCAGTATCAGGCCATGCGCCGAGAAGAGCGTGCTGTAAGAGTTGTAGGACGATCTCGCCGCTGGCATCCAGTTGTAAGGGTTGGAGGTCGTAAGGGGGAACTAGGCGTACAGCATTTATTTACAGATATTTACATTCAAACAGGGAATACATCCGGCAGTCTAGCGTGGCTCCCAAATGGAGCACGCAAGACGAAGCACACAACAAACTAGCACCAGCACACTGCTCACGAGCACACTCTAGCAGCCGACAACAGCTGCTTATAAACACACTGTCCTCCCTAGATCCCTAGGTGAGGGAAAAACGGCAATTCACCGCCGATACGTAGCGTCCAACGTCATCGTAGTCGACCCGCCTTTTTGGAGGAGGAAGGCTCACACACACACGTACGCACTTTGGATTCCCAGAAACAGAGTTGAGCGGGTTCTCGCTGACACGTGTCTTGCCCCGAGCAGATTCCTCTTAATCCCCGAGCGGACCTCGCACAGTGGCCGCCGCCGCTGTCCATTGTCTGGCGTCTTCAAAGGCCCGTGAGAAGGCACCGCAAGGCATCTCCTTCCAGGAAGTCCCCCTGCTCCAGTCGAACCGTGAAGGCGTTGGCGATTTCATTAACAATAGTTGGTCCGCCAATCGCGTTAAGTCGCAGCGGCGCTGAGGGGGTGTTGACGCGGCACCTCGTGGTGCCCACGAAACGAGTCGGTTTAGGAGTTGCAGGTGTTGAAGGTGTTGAAGGCTTCCATGGTCGCTTAGGGGAAGCTCGCCACGCTCGCAGCTGCAGCTGGCTGAGAAAACATTGTATGTCGGCACCCCTGAAGGTCGTTCCTAACAGTGCCCAGACAGGACTTGCTTGTCAACGCTGGCTAGGAAATTGTCCAACGTCCGTCGAAAAAGTATACAAAAGGAAGAGAAAGAAGTTCGCGGTGGCAACGTGATGATAGCAGCATGTACACAAAGCCCACATGCACAAAACAAATGCGGGTCCGCTGTGAGAGCCTGCTGTTGTCCCAGTGAATGAGTTCGCTCAATTCTGTCGACATTTCGATTTCCCAAAAGAAGCTGCGCTTTAATCGGAGCTACTGTGTAGGAGAGCTTCCTGTTGCACCAGGGCAGAGGTAAAAGCGAGCAGGAAACGAATGCGAGCGAGCAGCCCAGCCGTCCGTGCATCCGGCTGCAGCAGAGAGAAGCCACGCATACTTTAGCCACTGGTTCGGCTTCGCGCTCATCCGGAGTTTGTGCAGCTGTTGTATGCACGTGCGTCTCGCGGGCGTCAAGACCAAGGTTCTTGTTTTTTTGGGTGCCTGCTGCCGCCCCGCTGTGTGGCAGACACTGCGGCAAGTGTGGCTGTCGCAAGCAAATTTGCAGTACAATATGTTAATGATGCAATTAATTAATTAAATGCGTAGTTTTACGTGCCGGAATCGCGATCTGATCACGAATCGTGCCGTATAGTGGGGGTCGCCAGATTTATTTTGGCCACCGGGGGGTTGTTTAACGTGCACCAAAATGTAAGCATGCGCGAGAGTTCTTGCCTTTCGCCTACGTCGAATGGCGGCCACCGCTACTGGGATCGAACCCCCGACCTCGAGCACAGCAGCGCGGCGCCATAGCGAGTGGGCTACCGCGGCGGGTACACTGTAAAAATGTTTACCCTCTTAAGGGTGTTTTTTTGTCGCACTGGTTTTTGTAAAGCCCTTACCGTTAGGGCTTTACAAAAATATATAGAACCCGACAACGGAGCTCCAACTAGACGTGCAATGACAAAAGTCGTAGGTGAGAACTATGTAATCAATCTGACAGCCTTGGGCGCACAGAAAAATCCGGCAAGGGAATTTCATAGGGAGAGATACGAAACTCTCATTTCGGATATTTCTGCCCGTCCAAGTCTGTCACAATGATTGCATAGTTCTCCACTACGTATTTTGTCATTGCACATCTAGTTAAAGCTCTGTTGTAGTCCTCTATAAATTTTTGTAAGACCCTAACGGTAAGGGTGTTACCAGTGCAACAAGAAAACACCCTTAAGAGTGTGAACATTTTTACAGTGTACAGTGTAACGGGGCACTGAACGAACACTCCGTGCCGTATAGGTTGCGTGCAATGGCTGTCGTTTTGTGGATGATGTCAGGGAATACAAGAAAAAAAGTGAAGCGCCCTTTGATTTTGGAATAACCGTATATGAATCAGGAGCTATAGGCGACTGAAGAATATTTTAGATAGGTAACTGGAGCCCAATTTTAAAAGAAAACAAAGATTCAAATGTAGCAGACACTGAAGTGAAGGCGGGGCGCATACCAAACAATTAAGAGACAGGATATATAAAAAAAATCGCTAGGTAAAGAAAGTTAACGCGCGCATGAGCCACAAGGTGGAAATGGATAAAGATTTCTTTCTCTTAGGCTACGAGAAGAGAGATATTTATTGATCCACATCACCATCATTATCGTCATCGCCATCATGATCAACAGCAGCAGCATATTTTTTTATGTCCACTGCAGGACGCATGCCTCTCCCACCAATCTCCAATTACGCCTGTCTTGCGCTAGCTGTTTCCATTTATTGATAGTAATAAATAAAGAAAAAAATGGTTAGCTGATCAGCGGACAGGCAGCATTGGTGAATCTTAGCACATTAGGGAGGAATAAGTAAATGTTGGAGAACGCAACAAAACACTACCCGGCCGAAAAAACGTTTTTGAATTGTTTGCCGGAATCTATTGGACTCAATGAGCAATAATATTTCTAGAATAATGCTCAGGTAGCAGGAACGCTTGCACTGCCATTTCGGACATTGCCTGTGCTACAATAGAGTCACCTGTGTCAACTTCGGGAAATTCTGCGCTATTGAAATTCTCGAAATTTCTCAAAGTTGTCCGGTTGTGCTTTATTGTCTGCAATATTTCATTTCTTGCAACATCTAGACAGATACATGCGTTCACTTTTTGCTGTAATGTCGCAGATTCCTTTGGCTGAAAGTCTTCTTTTTTATTTATACATTTGAGATTTTACATTTTTGTTTCCTCCTTGCAACCTTCGTTTCCTCCTCCTTTGCAACCTTTCAACATCCTTCCTTTGTTTCCTCCTAGTGGGTAGTTGTTACTGCTCATGGGCAAGCAAACAAGTGAGTAAACTCCCAGGTAATGTGCAAAGCAAATTACACAATTTCCTGACTTAGCGCCAGATGGCTGGGCTATCCTGTCGGAGGCCACTCAAGGAAACTTCGTGCCAGCTGCGACGGCTTTGGCGCTAACGGATGGCGAATGGCTGCCTAGCAATGACAGCAAAATTAAACGATTGGGAAAACAGCCTGATTCAAACGTAAGAAGGCAGCGCACATCTCTCGCTGATCGCCCTCGTTCGTCACTGAAGTTCCCCTTTGTAGTTCTGTCGAATGGCAGACGATTAGGTGTCGGTGTTTCTTTGCAGCCTCTTTGTGTAATAATTGGATACTTCGAAAATTTTCCGATTGTAGTCGAAATCATTTTAATACCTCCCGATTTGCTTCCTTTATTCAAAATAAATGAAACGTGTCACTCACTAATATGAGTGACTTTAGAATGAGTACATTTTAATATTATGTGCAATGCACCTTACCCCATCTTACTTTTATTTTCATGTTTTATCTCCCTCCGCCCACTAAACTATCGGTTTCCTTGCCAGTCACGCGTGGTGGATAAGCGTAAGCAAAAATGGGGAAGGGGGGCACCGTGATTCTGAGTACGTGCCACCATAGGGTTTCTTATTACCGTGATATTGTAAGAAACTATGTGCGTATACGTGGCGCAGGCATACTGCGGACATTATCATCAGTATGGCGTCTGTCTCGGTTGTTGAACTGAATTATTGAGTTCTTCGCGAAACATTAGCAGAGAGGCGCTGCGAAACCCACGACTGCGACCACGGCTATGACCGAGGCTGCCAACACAGGGAGAGGAGCTGCTGCTGACCTGGTCCCGGGGTCTGGGAGGCGTGAGTAACGTTGCTATGCCAGTTGCTCCGGTTTCAAGACCTCACCCTCCGGCACCGGTGCACAAAGTCCACAAGCCGGGAATACCCGCTTAAACCAGCACATGTGACACATTCTGTCTGTTTGGGCTTGCAGGTACAGCTAATCACGCCATGCTTACCGAGTTGCCCGCTCATCAGAGGCGAAATCAGTGGAATATAAGTGTTGTCGCCCGTCTCACACCTCATCTCATCCCTCTGCTCATTCATTCATTCATTCGCTAACGTGTAACTGTTGAATTGTTTAGTACTTCTTTAGAAGCTTTGTATTTATTTGATTGTACTGAGCTTTAGTGTTGACCTCTCAGTTTTTGAGTCCATCCGCTCTTCCTTCATCTCTTCCCTTTTTTTTCCTTTCCTTTCCTTAGCCGCGTTACTGTTCAAGCACTGACCTGTATTCTCGATCGATCACTCTTGGGGCTACTTTCGCCTTTACGTGACGTAACGTTCGCGCAGTGCCTCACGGGAGCGACCGAGATCCAGTCAGCTGGCTTAATCATTAATTCAGTAGCGCATTAAGAGGGATGCATGTGCTCGAAAGGGATCCACCGTGAAGGCGGTGCCCCAGGTGGGCCCACCAAAGGGGTGATTGACAGTTAGGACGTCCGCGGTGTTTCCTTCCTCTCATTGTTGTCATGTTTTCTACGAAAATTTGTCTTCGTGTAGCGCGTCAGATAAACAAAGTGTTGCGGTGACTGCTAAAGGCAAGACGAAATTTAGCGGCCGTAGACGATGCCATTTTACGCGAGTTCAAGGACTGCCGCGAACGTGACCATTGCAGCCGCGTAGAGGGTTAACCGACCGATGCGCTTGTCTGTGACTGCGCACATGTAGGAATGTCCCGGCATACAACACGTCAAATAAAAATCCTTTCCGCATTCTCTAAGAACGCTGCTGTGACGTCGCTCTTCGAAAGAGTTATTCGGTATGTCCAATGGTATCAACTACCACTGATCCTGTCAAATTGCGAGCACTCATGCACTCGCATAAGGTGGTGTCACTCATTGCTTATGAATATTATGCGAAGCACATTACGAGGGCTCAATCCAGCTCCTCAGGCGCGGCGGTGACCATGAAATCACGTGACACCGTGACGTCACGACAGAGGAGAAGTGGCTTTGGCTCAACTCTTGCAAGACGGGCTGGGTGGGAATCGAACCAGGGTCTCCGGAGTGTGGGACGGAGACGCTACCACTGAGCCACGAGTACAACGCTTCAAAGCGGTACAAAAGCGCCTCTAGTGAATGCGGTGTTGCCTTAGAAACGCGCTGTTTCTAAGGCGTGCGTCTCTTGCTCAGGCGCACATTTCGTTGCCGCGCCGAACGCTGCTTTGCTCGACGCTCACCGCGTCCAATGCGGGGCGCGTAGTCGCTGCCCTGTAGCCCATTGTCTTACACCCCTTGGCGGGTCGACGGGAACGCTGTCGCGTTCCACTCTTGAAGGCGAAGAAGTAATGCATGAGTTGTTTCTTCGTCTAGCCGAACCAAATATAGCCAAGCAACAGCAGTTCACCAGGCTAAACAGTGGTTCAACAACTAAAATAAAGGCTAGTATGCTTCGCATCCTGGGCTTAACCTTACCTAAGCCACAGCCATTTTTTTAAGTGCGAAAGAAAACATAGAAACGCCGCTGATAACAGCGAAAACTTAAATTTCTTTATTTCGTATAATATGCGCTACATGGAACACACTGAAGCAAGTAAAATATATGAAGAACCATACAGTGAACGCGTCGTGATTTCTCTAGGCTAATCAGAGCCGCTTCCCGCGCAACCTGAGGTCACCCCAAAACTCGGCGTTTGCATCCATAGCTTGCACCCGTATTACGCGCGTCGGGATTACCGTTTATATTACCTCTGCGTGCTTTACCGTCAAGGCCACATATTTTCACGCTGTTGTGGTTTCAAGTGAATACGCATAGCAATGTGTCTCTTCATCGAAACTCCCCACTTTCGCAGTGTCGCACAACCGCGACTATCGGTCATTTCGAGATTTTGCGTTCCCGATACGCTTCTTGTCAATCAAGCGTTTTATCTTTGGCTCTCGAGTGCCGCGCGTCTCGGAAATCCGAAGCGCTAGCGGAAGTTTCGCATCAGAGAGAATGTTCGGGAACAGGGACCTAAAACTTCATAGTACACTCTAAACACGGTAACGTTCTCACATTTTAATTGACCAGCGCCGGTCTTAAACAAAAAGAGCCGCGTAGGCTTTGATACGACAGTTCGCTTTTTTTCGTTAGATGTAAACGCACAACCGATGCGTGTTGTCAAAATCTAGAGGAGTAAGATGCACCCAATTGCAGCGGTTGACATCATGTTACACGCGCAGCGAAGCACGACCTCAGGAGGCTCAGCAGTAATATATTGTTGGCTCCTGCAAATTTTACTCCGACTAATGTGACCTCCCGGCCTGACAATACATTACTTGGACTCTATACTTTCACATTATTCAGGTCAAATGACCATTGTTTACGGCACAGTATTATCAATAGTTTCAGTGGCAAAACGTAGGCCAGTTACCTACAGAAATGTGAAAAATGTGCACCAGTAATAATAGACACCGTGTTTAGATAGCGCAGAGGATGTGTCCCTCCTCGGCGTCCCCCCTACTCCTTGATGTGTCCCCACTTGACCTGGGGTCCCATGAGGGGCCACTTGCTGTACTTGTCCGAGGCGAAGTACTCCTTCAGGTTGGGCAGCTCCTCGAAGCGTCGCATGTACGCCACCACGACGGGGAAACCCTGGAAGGCCTCGGGCTTGAACTCGTAGTTCCAGTCGAGCGCCTCGTAAAGCAGGAAGTCGACGTAGCTGAGCCGGTCTCCCAGCACCCACAGCTTGCCCTGCAGGTGGTCGTCCCACAGCCGCAGCTGCCCCAGCATGGTCTCCTCGTACTTGGACCGCTGCTCCTGGAAATTTGGCGAGTAGCAGACCATGACAAGCCACCAGGCAAGGTCCCTGGCCTGCTGCTCCATCACGTCCAGCTTGGTCGTCTCCTCCTCGTCTCTGCGAGAGGGTCCTCGTCGTAAGACGCAGTTCGAGCGTAGCGGAGGGAGAGAGAAGCATTGCAGGGACGACCCAACCAACGGCTCAGCTAAACGACCTCCCACAGGAAAAAAAAAAAGACCCACCTAATCGTTTAGATGGGTACCAGCGAGTACCCGCTTCACAAAGCTTCTTGTGAGTGCGTGTAAATACGCGCCCTGATGTTTAAAGCTAAAGATGAAATAATATAATGAAAGTTTGAAAATTGTAAAAAAGAACGATACATGAAAAATAAAGAAAGAAGAGCGTAATCAATTTCTAGAAAAAGTGCAATAATGTTCATTTGCGAAAGAAAAACGCAATAGCTCTCCATTCAAACGGACACGGTAACGGAATATAGTCTGCGGGATTTCATTAAGTTGATTGTGATATAAAAAAAATGCAGATCCAGCGCACATATCGCATGCAATGTGAAACGAAGCTAAAGTAAAGCGCTTCATTAAATGCTTTACACCTAACAACGATGCGTGCAATTGTTTTTTTCCTTTCATGCTACGCAACGCGTAATCTCAAGGAATTTTTTTTATTTATTGCTTATCCGCCCCAAAGGCCTCAATTTCATTGCCGAGCACTGCATTGCACCGTTTACAAGCCGTGCCGAAATGCAAAAGACCAAATCAGTGCGAGACGTGTGCGAGACGTGTGCCCAAGGATGTTACAGGGACGAGGTCGATGTACGATGCTTGTCGAGGGACGAAAAATTGTCATCGACAGGTGCTTATGCCGCGGAAAAGCACGACGCGTGTCGAGCAACATTTTGGGGATTCTGTGCCTCTCGTGTCACAGTGGGACATACCCGTTCTGAAGGACTGGCCAAGAACAAGCATACCCCCAGTGACACGTATGTACCGACCGAATGGCTAAATAAATGAAGGTAATCGCAGAACCCGCTACATATAATTCACTATTTGTTCTACTTTTATATTGCCAGTATATCTAATAATTTATTTTGCTGCCATATAGTCATTCGAGTCGCCACCTAGCCTTGGCCGAATGTCCCAATAGAGTATTTGACTATGGGACCTCCTTTCGTATTTCATATCTGTCAAAACTTGTAACCACTGTGTGAAGCAATAATACTTGTACAAACTAGACCATTCCGTTAACAGGTTGATGTGCTTTATATAGATGCCTGTGAGCCGACATTATATGTGCAGGTTCCGTGTAGGAAGCTTTCGTTGTGCTTGTTGTTGTTTTGTTGCGGAGAACAGAGGTGCGCATACTTGGTTGGCATACAAGGATTATATAAGTCACTTTGAGGGTGTTTTCATATAACCTCTCTACTTATATACAAAGGTTATATGAAAGTTTCGCTTTGACGCACAAGAAAGAAAGTCTATCTCTGTTGCAATTGTTACAAATGTCTTCCAATCGAAATTGTTCATTGGATCTGTTTACATAATTTCTTAATTTATTCGTAAATTCAAGCAGTCGTCTTACTTCTCTGTTACATACCTCTCTTTTACTTTCAGTTTTATCATTTCAATCTCCTCTTCGTGAACTCATTATCTGTGCGTAGAACCACCGGATTCTTAGCCCGTCCTGCATTGTGTGTACGCGCTGAGGAGCAGTACGAGCTGACGTACTGACATATGGACGGATACTTCTATTCCAGCAGACGTACAGCCGAAAGCAGAAGTCTAGAGACCGCGGCATCAGCTGAAAAAAAAATTAATTTTTTCTAGCACAGCCGTGCAACGGGAAGTTGTTTTATTGCATGGCGCTGGTCAAACAGGCCCACGTAGGCAGTACCGCTTGACTTCAGCCTTCATGCCTAGGCTGCGAAAAAAAAAAAAGAATATTAGCGGCACCTCTGGTGGCCAAACATTTGCTATCGACTGTACACGGGCGCGAGGACGTGCTAAGCTGTTGGCGGCATCTTGCGACGCAAGAAGCACTAAAATACGTTTACTGCTACGCTGATCTTATCAGCTTCCATACATAAGCTCGTTGGCAGCGGCTTCATCATACATGGAAGGCTAATTTAGTACGTTTTCTTTTCCCGGAGGTGCGACACAGCTTTAGCGTATTACGACTGATAAGAACGCTGCGAACGTCGCTATCAGCGCTGCTACTACCACGATACGTGCTACAGTGTTCCAGCATATGCAACGTCGTCCCCTCTTATAGGACGACACCTGATTAGTACGCCCGCGTAACTGCAGCATTCCTTCTTCTAGGGGAAGTGTGTTATACGAGATATCTGTTAGTGACATATTAGTCTGAATTGGATATCACGCCCAATTTAGGATGCTCGTAGAGCGCTTGAATTTTAATTAGTCCTCTAACAGTGGACTCTAACTGAACGTGCATACGGTAACGCTTCGCCACTATGCTATCACCTTGCTTGCCTGCTTTTCGACGATGGCGTTTACTCACGAGGAGGAAATTAACCGAAAAGCCGGTAATACACGGGCAAGGGGAGGTGTACTTAAATTCTATGTAGCGACCTTCATTTTCTTTTCTTTATTTCTCCTCGTTTTACTTTTTCTTTTTTTTGTCTTTGTTGGTTCCTTACTCCATCATGTTTTCTATTGGCTGCAAATGATGGTGATTCCAAACAATGGTGACTGTGATCGCTTTACTGCTGCCCTGCCATCATTTCTTTCCCGGCTTCTGGTACCCACCAATACGCCTAACGCGTTTGTGGGTAATGCTGCTATCCGTTCTTTATTGACTGATATAAATGGTATCTACGTATATGCAGTGTGTAAAGTAATGTCCTCTGCTTTACTTTTTAAGCCTCTCTCTCGCTCTTTATTTGTTGACTAGCAAGTAGGCGTGTCGTCCCATTTGGTGATACCATTTATAGCCTAAGGTCTCTCTTTCTCCGCTGTATATTTTTTGGGGGTTTTGTTTTTGCGAACGCAACGTACACATTTTTCTGTATCAGCAAGAAGATAGAAAAATGTAAACTCTATTTTCGTTTGTTTGCTTTTGTTGTTTTTGCGGCCTTTACTGGCTTCTTTGCTGTCACGTTGCATTGGCACACTCCACTTTGCGTGTCACTCACACTGTAAAATCATTTACACCCTAAAAAGTGAAAAATGGTGTAATTGTGTCTATAACTCACACCCTTAGGGTGTCCGTTATATAGATAACACCCTAAAGGTGTGAGTTATAGACACATTTACACCCTTTTTCACTTTTTAGGATGTGACTTATTTTGCAGTGCACATGACAGATTAAATGACTTCTCGAACCCGAGAAGTCTTTTCTCGGGTTCGAGAAAAGACTTCTCGAACCCGAGTCGATGACGCTCATGTACACATTTTTGGCCTCTGTCCTCTAGGCAGCAGTGTAACTCCCTTGAACGTAAAAGAGAGAAAAGTAAAGGTACATTTCTTTGCTAAATGTCATTTCTTGTTCAGTGCGCGAGCAAAGTTTGAAAAAAACATGCCCGCCCATACCTAGCGCCGAGGTCGTGCTTCCGGGCCAAGTAGCGCATGATGGCCAAGCTCTGGCTGATCTTGACCTCGTCGTCGATGTAGTACGGCAGGTTGGGGAACATGACCCCCAGCGTGAACTTCTCCTTGAGCCAATCCTCGCGGTCGTAGTCGGGCGCCTGGCCGAACTTGTATCGCTTGTCCTCGAAGTCGACCCCTTTGTAGATCAGCAGGTTGCGGATGGGCTGCCCCAGACCCCGCAGGTCCCAGTACCCCAGCGTCGGTGCCATTTTGGCTTCTGCAATGGCGATGAACAGTAACTATAAATAAATAAATAAATGAATAAATAAATAAATAAATAAATAAATAAATAAATAAATAAATAAATAAATAAATAAATAAATAAATAAATAAATAGAATTTTCAGTAGTACAGAACTGCGATTGAAATGACTTTTAACTTCCGGCCTGTTTTGCATACGATGCCACTGATGTACACTCGTGGGCAATAGTTTGGAGACCATGCAGGGCATCAACAGCAAAAAATACATAAATAAAAAAAGAATTTCTAGCCCTCCCCGCTCCGCAATGTAAAATCTTCAACACATGTCATTGCTTCAGTACGTTTCGTTGGTCGAACACGCGCACGTAGGATGTACACCAGTGGATTTCAGCCAGCAAGCCCCAGACTGAGAACAAGGAAAACATGTTCGCTGCACCTTTTTTCTGTAAACTTTCGCTAACAACTGTACATTCTGTTACATCTCAACACAGCCAGAGGCGTTAATCAGACGTTTCCCATGAGGAAACCCCCTCCCACCCGCCAGCGCCTACGGAGAAGCCAACGCAGCGTTCACAGCGACTGCTGACGGGTCCACAAAAGGCACCTCCCCCCCCCCCCCACCCCACCCCTCCAATACCTAATAGCCTGAACTAATGATGAAAATGGACAATGTCAAATGCTACCGAAGCCCGTGCGCCGACCGTGGATTCCCCAGTTGCTATCCCGTCCGCTATTCTATGCTTTGGGTGCGCGGAGGCTTTGGAGGTGCGGGTGCTGCGGAGCGTTGCGATGGCATGGGCGCGGTATCGCAAACGATTCGATGATTGTGATTGGCTGCGATGCAGTCATCAGATTTCCTAGGCAGCTCAACTAGGGAATCTGATGACTGCATTGCAGCCAATCACAATCGTCGAAGACGACGGGATTAAAAAGCGGAGAGTTTTCGTGCAGTCAGGCCGAGGTGTCCTGATATGAACTCGGACGGTTAACATGCTTTTGCATGGATTGGGGGTCCGTAACTGGAACCATTGCAACTCGTCCCCGCAGTGTTGCTTGATTGAGGGCCTTAACAGAGGGAGTGTAAGAGTGGGGTGGAAGAATAATACGCAGAAAACAAAAATAATGATCAGTAGCCTGGCTAGGGAACAAAAGTTCTAGAGCCTCTATAGAGTCTGCTAAGGAATACGTTTACATAGATCAATTACTCACAGGGGACCCTGATCATGAGAAAGAAATTTACAGAAGAATACAAATGGGTTGGAGCACATACGGCAGACATTGCCAGATCCTGCCTGGAAGCTTACCGTTATCATTGGAGCGAAGAAATGTTAGGCGTAATGTTAAGAGATACGAAGCGAGTGGTGTGGATCAGTTAGCAAACGGAGATAGTCGATATTCTTAATGACATTAAGAAAAAAAAAGATGGAGCTGGGCATGGTCATGTAGTAAGCAGATTAGATAACCGGTCGACCATTAGGGTTACAGAATGGGTGCCAAGGCAAGGGAAACGCAGTCGAGGACGGCAGCAGACTGGGTGGCGTGATGAAATTAAGAAACAAGCGCAAGTAAGAATCGGTTGGCGCAGGACAGGGGTAATTGGAGACTGCAGCGAAAGGCCTGGTCCTGCAGTGGACTTAAAATACGTCGATGATGATGATGATGATGATGATGATGATGATGATGATGATGATGCATCGGTGCCGTGTAACAATTGTAAACTAAACCCTTTTTTTTCTTCCTTCCTACTACCGGACGTATTCGTCGATGGGCTTGGTGGATTCCTGGCCCTAACGCCATCTCGAGCCGCAACAATGTTCGCTCTTAACGACTGCCGCTTCAGGCGTGCGCGTTGACAAAGTTGCGCTGAAGCAAGGCGGAGGCGGTCAAGATAGAGACAGAAATGGTGAAGCCCATACAGTTTCTCACCTGTCAGCAGAGTACCCGGCTAAAGAACTACCACCTCAGGCTGCCACCTGCGCGTGCCCAAATAAATTATATTCTTTTTCGCTCTCCCTCCAGAGAGAACTCTGGCGCTGCGATCGTCCAACTGTATGGCATAGCACAAGGTTTTGTCTATTCTTCGAGCTTGTGACTTCGGGCGTTCTTGTTTAATTTATAACGTTTAAGCTTTTTGAATTTGCAGAAGCAATTGTTCCATAAACACGGCAAGACGGTATAAGCCACCGCTCATATGCATGCGCAATCATTGAGAATCGCTGGGCATATTTAACGCGCTATATTGAAGCAAGTTATCAAGTTACAAAGTTACAAAGCCGCGTAAAGCCAGGAGGACGAAGTTTAGTCAAATAAACGCGTATACCGTCCGTGATTTCCGTGCTGGCCGAACCACAACTGCAGCTCCTGTAGACACTGGGAGCGGTTCCTAAATTTACAGTATACGTTTCAGGAAGGCCTGTTTTCATTTCCACCCTGCTCTTTGTGTGCACTTCTTTTCTTTCGTTCGCGCTTATTTCTGCGGGAAAGAATATACGCCTTTACTGTGCGAGTTGGTCCTTTGAGTATTGAATGTAGTATTCAAAAATAAGAATAATGACGGCAAACAGTGGCGTCGAAACAGCGCCTGAGATGATAACAAGTCTCCGCTGCCAAGCCGCTAGGGAAGTGGGAACTCAAGTGGAAACGCACTAAGTGTAAACGTCTCATTATGCATGTGGTATACTTCGTCGGTGCCTCCAGGACACCCAAGGGGCCAACAGAGACATCAAAGTCGGAATCCGGACTCTTGCGTTGGTCCGAGGCTCCCCGAGGCCTACACGTGTGCCGAGGATGTGCATCTCGTACGCGAACACCGCTCGGGTATATGCTGCGGACAGTCCACCTATGCGTGGAGACCTCGGCGATCAGATTAAAACACTTGCGAAAGCACGTGCTGTGGTACGAAGGTCGTAGCATCGACGCCTTTTATTGCACTGCCTCCGTGATCGCGGCTCGTTTTATTTTGCGTATCAAGCCGGTGAGCGTACGCCGCATTCCGCTGCCGCATTAAAATAAATACGCGTATTCCAAGCATGATTACCGCGCTTGTGTGAGTGCCATATCGGCGGTTCTCGGAGACGCAGGCACTGGGGCCATCGGCGATCTTTATGCGAAACTGTGCAGACATATACCGCGAGCCGTACAGGTGTACCGGATTCACGTTGCGCTGTATGCGACTCCATTGTCGGGGGAATTCAGTGGGGGTGTCATGTAGGCCGCATCCGTCGAAAGAGATATCCGCTGTCGACGATCGGCATGGGTTTCACGTGTCGGCGGAGCGCAGCGCGTGGCATCGAGTGACCCATGGCTCAGAGAGAAGTGCTACACGTAGTAGTATACAGTAGCCCGCCCAAGGGCCTAACGCCATAAACAGGGTATATAACAAGAGCGCCCACTTCACCGATAAGGGCACACCGCTGAGGCCACTTGAAGCGCACATTCCATTCTGATGGACCGATAAGCAAGCCAGTATCAGGGACTCGGCGCGAGTGCTTTCGATTTCGCAGCACCGCCATTAAGAAGTGGCCCATCGACGTGCTTCCCGTCTCGAAGGTCGCGGAATGCAGGATGTCTTGCAC